>NW_028275089.1:0-68605 GCF_037043125.1 Eumetopias jubatus | reverse complement strand
AGTCATCCATTTCCATACACATCCTTCTTCGTGTAACGACGGCAGGCACCTTCGAAGCGGAGAGCGAAGTCTCGTCTACGTCCCTTATGCCTTCACACCCACTACGGAAAACAGTTTCCTCCTACGGAAACGATACGGCAGTTGAGGGAAGCCTTCTTCACAAGTGGTTTCTCGAGCACCGTCACAGGGCACATTCTAGATGCCTTCACCATGTCACGCGAAAGTGCTTCCCCGACTTACGTGTATGGCTTTCCTGACGGGTCTCCTTCTCACGCTTCAAACCATGACCTTTTCCATCTGCTCTCTCTCATACTCTTGGAAACGCTTCTCACGGAACAGGATTCCAATCGCGACAGACATTTACACTAGTTACTTCCGTGGCACAGGCACGGGGCACATTCCTTGCGATTTCCCACTTCCATTGCAAAAGTCTACCAGTTTCAGGGAAGGTGATAGTAGACGCACGGTTTCTCTGCAGTGGTGTTTCTGCAGTAGGATACCACACAGACATTATGTGACTATGGATTCCTCGGGAACCCAGATGGAAGCTCGAAGTCGCGATCGACACAGACGTGGTTCGCCGAGATTCGTGTATGCCTTTCCTTTGGCGAAGTCACATACTTTCGCAAACCCTTCTATCTTCGTGACACATGCTGTTCGTTGAGAAAAGCCCTCCATCAGAAGTTGTGCCGCGAGTGAGGTATATCACCCTTCCTTGCCCTCCGTTTCCTTTCACACTTGGCTTCAAGCCGCTTCGTTCCTTAGCAAAGAAGAAGGGCAGTCGAAGGACCGCACCTCCACAGCGTTGTTTCTTGGAGTTAAGTGTATAGCACGTCCGTTACGCTTCCTCCCACTTCCAGACACACACCTCTCTAGGGGACAACGAGTGTGTTGGTGGTCACGTTCGACCCACATTTCTCTTCACAATTCAGCGTGTGGCATTTTCCTTGTGTTTCCACACAAAGTACCGACAGCGCTTCTATCTTCCCGAAACAAGATCTGAATTGGGAGAAGCTTTCGACACAAGTTCTTTCCCAAGCAGGGCTCTATGGCACAGTAACTTGCGCCTTCACGTTTAACGTGGGACATTTCCTCCGTCTTCTTCCCTGTAGATGGTAGTGGGAAGACTATTGCTCTACCGTTTTGTTTCTTGAGAGGTGAGTGCAAGACCCTCACACACATATCTCAAAAGGCTTCGCGCTTCGCGAACCAAGGGGTTAGCACCAAATCATGTTTGACGCGGCCTCGTTTCTCTGAGTTCAGTGGAAGGCTCTGCTGACGCTAGCTCACGTACATTTGAAGGCCCTTCCAAATTCGTGACCCGAGACTTTGGTGGAGAGCAGCCCTCCACACAACGTGTTCCCCACTGTGGTGTATCTCGCATTCCGTCTCTTTTCTCTCGCCCTAAGCTTTAACACGGCGCTTCCATCCGTAGGGAAAGAGCTGGTCGTCGACGGACGGCAACCCTCTAGATTTGTCCTTAGAGTTAAACACCCGTAGGCAATCTTCCCTATGCTTCCTCACATCATACATTTCCATACTCACCCTTCTTCGTGGAACGACGGGCGGCACATTCGAAACGGACAGCTCACTCTAGGGCACGTCCCTCGTGCCTTCACGCCCACGGCGGAAAACACTTTTATCTTCCTGAAACCATATGATAGCTGAGGGAAGACTTCTTCACAAGGGGTTTGTCAAGCACCGTCCCAGGACACATTCTTTATGCCTTCACACGTTCGCGCCAGAATGCCGCTCATACGTAGGCGTACGGCTTTCCAGGGTTTCCTTCTCAGACTTAAAGGCGTGACCTTTTCCCTCTGCTCTCTCTCGCACTCTTGAAAACATTTCTCACGGAACAAGGTTTGAACCGGGAGAGACAATCTCCACTCCTTATTTCCGTGGCGCAGGCATGGGGCACATGCCTTGCGCTGTCACACTTACCTTGGAATAGACTACCATTTTCAGGGAAGAGGTTGGGAGAAACAGGGTTTCTCTGCAGTGGTGTTTCTTCAGACCGACGTGCACGCCGCCTGTTTAGGGTTCCACACGTTCATGTTGTGACTAGGTTTTCCCCGTGAAGCCAGATGGAAGCTCGAAGGCGCGGTTTGACACAGACTTGTTTCGCACAGTGTAGTCTGTGGCTTTCCTTTGGCGAACTCACGTACGTTTGAAAACCCTTCTAGCGTCGTGAGCCGTGGTGTTCATTGAGAGAAGCCCTCCATACAAAGTGGTTCCACGAGTAAGGTATAGCAGGCTTTTCCTCTGCTTCCGTTCACACTCGGCGTCAAGCTGCTTCGATCCTTAGGAAAGGAGGCGGGGAGTCGAAGGACCGCTCCTCCACAGCATTGTCTCTTAGACTTAAGTGTACAGCTCGTTCCTTACGCTTCCTCCCATTTCCAGACACACACCTCCCTAGGGGACAACTTGTTAGTTGGTGGTCGCATTCGACCCACATTTTCCTTCACCATTCAGCCTATGGCATTGTCCTTACGCTTTCACACGAAGTCCTGAAAACGCTTCTCCCTTCCCGAAGCAAGATCTGGGTTGACAGGAGCTTGAGACACAACTCCTCTCTCAAACAGTGGTAGACGGCCCAGCATTTGTGCCTTCACTTTGAACGTCGGAAAGTTCTTCCAACTTCTTCCCCGGAGGCGGTAGTGGAAAGACTAGTTCCCTACAGTTTGGTTTCGTGAGAGGTGAGTGTAAGACGCCTACCTTATATAGCAACGCACATGTCTCCAAAGGCTTCTTTCTTCAAGCACCACGATGTTAGCGCGAAAGCCTGTTTGACATGGCCTTGTTTCTCAGAATTCAGTGTCAGGCTACTACTGCTACTGAGGCTAGCCCACGTACATTGCAAGACCCATCCACCTCCATGACACAGGACGTAATGGAGAGAAACCCTCCGCACAACGTGTTCCTCACTGTGCGGTATCGCGCGTTCCATCTCTTTTCGTTCACACGAGGTTTAAGGAGCGGCTTCGCATCCTTACGAGAAGAGATGGTAGTCGAAGGACGGGAACCCTCGAGACTTGTTCTTAGAGTTAAACAAACGCATGCCATCTTCCTTATGCTTCCGCAGTCATCCATTTCCATACACATCCTTCTTCGTGTAACGACGGCAGGCACCTTCGAAGCGGAGAGCGAAGTCTCGTCTACGTCCCTTATGCCTTCACACCCACTACGGAAAACAGTTTCCTCCTACGGAAACGATACGGCAGTTGAGGGAAGCCTTCTTCACAAGTGGTTTCTCGAGCACCGTCACAGGGCACATTCTAGATGCCTTCACCATGTCACGCGAAAGTGCTTCCCCGACTTACGTGTATGGCTTTCCTGACGGGTCTCCTTCTCACGCTTCAAACCATGACCTTTTCCATCTGCTCTCTCTCATACTCTTGGAAACGCTTCTCACGGAACAGGATTCCAATCGCGACAGACATTTACACTAGTTACTTCCGTGGCACAGGCACGGGGCACATTCCTTGCGATTTCCCACTTCCATTGCAAAAGTCTACCAGTTTCAGGGAAGGTGATAGTAGACGCACGGTTTCTCTGCAGTGGTGTTTCTGCAGTAGGATACCACACAGACATTATGTGACTATGGATTCCTCGGGAACCCAGATGGAAGCTCGAAGTCGCGATCGACACAGACGTGGTTCGCCGAGATTCGTGTATGCCTTTCCTTTGGCGAAGTCACATACTTTCGCAAACCCTTCTATCTTCGTGACACATGCTGTTCGTTGAGAAAAGCCCTCCATCAGAAGTTGTGCCGCGAGTGAGGTATATCACCCTTCCTTGCCCTCCGTTTCCTTTCACACTTGGCTTCAAGCCGCTTCGTTCCTTAGCAAAGAAGAAGGGCAGTCGAAGGACCGCACCTCCACAGCGTTGTTTCTTGGAGTTAAGTGTATAGCACGTCCGTTACGCTTCCTCCCACTTCCAGACACACACCTCTCTAGGGGACAACGAGTGTGTTGGTGGTCACGTTCGACCCACATTTCTCTTCACAATTCAGCGTGTGGCATTTTCCTTGTGTTTCCACACAAAGTACCGACAGCGCTTCTATCTTCCCGAAACAAGATCTGAGTTGGGAGAAGCTTTCGACACAAGTTCTTTCCCAAGCAGGGCTCTATGGCACAGTAACTTGCGCCTTCACGTTTAACGTGGGACATTTCCTCCGTCTTCTTCCCTGTAGATGGTAGTGGGAAGACTATTGCTCTACCGTTTTGTTTCTTGAGAGGTGAGTGCAAGACCCTCACACACATATCTCAAAAGGCTTCGCGCTTCGCGAACCAAGGGGTTAGCACCAAATCATGTTTGACGCGGCCTCGTTTCTCTGAGTTCAGTGGAAGGCTCTGCTGACGCTAGCTCACGTACATTTGAAGGCCCTTCCAAATTCGTGACCCGAGACTTTGGTGGAGAGAAGCCCTCCACACAACGTGTTCCCCACTGTGGTGTATCTCGCATTCCGTCTCTTTTCTCTCGCCCTAAGCTTTAACACGGCGCTTCCATCCGTAGGGAAAGAGCTGGTCGTCGACGGACGGCAACCCTCTAGATTTGTCCTTAGA
This sequence comes from Eumetopias jubatus, assembly GCF_037043125.1. Lineage (NCBI taxonomy): Eukaryota > Metazoa > Chordata > Mammalia > Carnivora > Otariidae > Eumetopias > Eumetopias jubatus. The sequence continues at coordinate 64,040 of NW_028275089.1, read as the reverse complement.
GTTAAACACCCGTAGGCAATCTTCCCTATGCTTCCTCACATCATACATTTCCATACTCACCCTTCTTCGTGGAACGACGGGCGGCACATTCGAAACGGACAGCTCACTCTAGGGCACGTCCCTCGTGCCTTCACGCCCACGGCGGAAAACACTTTTATCTTCCTGAAACCATATGATAGCTGAGGGAAGACTTCTTCACAAGGGGTTTGTCAAGCACCGTCCCAGGACACATTCTTTATGCCTTCACACGTTCGCGCCAGAATGCCGCTCATACGTAGGCGTACGGCTTTCCAGGGTTTCCTTCTCAGACTTAAAGGCGTGACCTTTTCCCTCTGCTCTCTCTCGCACTCTTGAAAACATTTCTCACGGAACAAGGTTTGAACCGGGAGAGACAATCTCCACTCCTTATTTCCGTGGCGCAGGCATGGGGCACATGCCTTGCGCTGTCACACTTACCTTGGAATAGACTACCATTTTCAGGGAAGAGGTTGGGAGAAACACGGTTTCTCTGCAGTGGTGTTTCTTCAGACCGACGTGCACGCCGCCTGTTTAGGGTTCCACACGTTCATGTTGTGACTAGGTTTTCCCCGTGAAGCCAGATGGAAGCTCGAAGGCGCGGTTTGACACAGACTTGTTTCGCACAGTGTAGTCTGTGGCTTTCCTTTGGCGAACTCACGTACGTTTGAAAACCCTTCTAGCGTCGTGAGCCGTGGTGTTCATTGAGAGAAGCCCTCCATACAAAGTGGTTCCACGAGTAAGGTATAGCAGGCTTTTCCTCTGCTTCCGTTCACACTCGGCGTCAAGCTGCTTCGATCCTTAGGAAAGGAGGCGGGGAGTCGAAGGACCGCTCCTCCACAGCATTGTCTCTTAGACTTAAGTGTACAGCTCGTTCCTTACGCTTCCTCCCATTTCCAGACACACACCTCCCTAGGGGACAACTTGTTAGTTGGTGGTCGCATTCGACCCACATTTTCCTTCACCATTCAGCCTATGGCATTGTCCTTACGCTTTCACACGAAGTCCTGAAAACGCTTCTCCCTTCCCGAAGCAAGATCTGGGTTGACAGGAGCTTGAGACACAACTCCTCTCTCAAACAGTGGTAGACGGCCCAGCATTTGTGCCTTCACTTTGAACGTCGGAAAGTTCTTCCAACTTCTTCCCCGGAGGCGGTAGTGGAAAGACTAGTTCCCTACAGTTTGGTTTCGTGAGAGGTGAGTGTAAGACGCCTACCTTATATAGCAACGCACATGTCTCCAAAGGCTTCTTTCTTCAAGCACCACGATGTTAGCGCGAAAGCCTGTTTGACATGGCCTTGTTTCTCAGAATTCAGTGTCAGGCTACTACTGCTACTGAGGCTAGCCCACGTACATTGCAAGACCCATCCACCTCCATGACACAGGACGTAATGGAGAGAAACCCTCCGCACAACGTGTTCCTCACTGTGCGGTATCGCGCGTTCCATCTCTTTTCGTTCACACGAGGTTTAAGGAGCGGCTTCGCATCCTTACGAGAAGAGATGGTAGTCGAAGGACGGGAACCCTCGAGACTTGTTCTTAGAGTTAAACAAACGCATGCCATCTTCCTTATGCTTCCGCAGTCATCCATTTCCATACACATCCTTCTTCGTGTAACGACGGCAGGCACCTTCGAAGCGGAGAGCGAAGTCTCGTCTACGTCCCTTATGCCTTCACACCCACTACGGAAAACAGTTTCCTCCTACGGAAACGATACGGCAGTTGAGGGAAGCCTTCTTCACAAGTGGTTTCTCGAGCACCGTCACAGGGCACATTCTAGATGCCTTCACCATGTCACGCGAAAGTGCTTCCCCGACTTACGTGTATGGCTTTCCTGACGGGTCTCCTTCTCACGCTTCAAACCATGACCTTTTCCATCTGCTCTCTCTCATACTCTTGGAAACGCTTCTCACGGAACAGGATTCCAATCGCGACAGACATTTACACTAGTTACTTCCGTGGCACAGGCACGGGGCACATTCCTTGCGATTTCCCACTTCCATTGCAAAAGTCTACCAGTTTCAGGGAAGGTGATAGTAGACGCACGGTTTCTCTGCAGTGGTGTTTCTGCAGTAGGATACCACACAGACATTATGTGACTATGGGTTCCTCGGGAACCCAGATGGAAGCTCGAAGTCGCGATCGACACAGACGTGGTTCGCCGAGATTCGTGTATGCCTTTCCTTTGGCGAAGTCACATACTTTCGCAAACCCTTCTATCTTCGTGACACATGCTGTTCGTTGAGAAAAGCCCTCCATCAGAAGTTGTGCCGCGAGTGAGGTATATCACCCTTCCTTGCCCTCCGTTTCCTTTCACACTTGGCTTCAAGCCGCTTCGTTCCTTAGCAAAGAAGAAGGGCAGTCGAAGGACCGCACCTCCACAGCGTTGTTTCTTGGAGTTAAGTGTATAGCACGTCCGTTACGCTTCCTCCCACTTCCAGACACACACCTCTCTAGGGGACAACGAGTGTGTTGGTGGTCACGTTCGACCCACATTTCTCTTCACAATTCAGCGTGTGGCATTTTCCTTGTGTTTCCACACAAAGTACCGACAGCGCTTCTATCTTCCCGAAACAAGATCTGAGTTGGGAGAAGCTTTCGACACAAGTTCTTTCCCAAGCAGGGCTCTATGGCACAGTAACTTGCGCCTTCACGTTTAACGTGGGACATTTCCTCCGTCTTCTTCCCTGTAGATGGTAGTGGGAAGACTATTGCTCTACCGTTTTGTTTCTTGAGAGGTGAGTGCAAGACCCTCACACACATATCTCAAAAGGCTTCGCGCTTCGCGAACCAAGGGGTTAGCACCAAATCATGTTTGACGCGGCCTCGTTTCTCTGAGTTCAGTGGAAGGCTCTGCTGACGCTAGCTCACGTACATTTGAAGGCCCTTCCAAATTCGTGACCCGAGACTTTGGTGGAGAGAAGCCCTCCACACAACGTGTTCCCCACTGTGGTGTATCTCGCATTCCGTCTCTTTTCTCTCGCCCTAAGCTTTAACACGGCGCTTCCATCCGTAGGGAAAGAGCTGGTCGTCGACGGACGGCAACCCTCTAGATTTGTCCTTAGAGTTAAACACCCGTAGGCAATCTTCCCTATGCTTCCTCACATCATACATTTCCATACTCACCCTTCTTCGTGGAACGACGGGCGGCACATTCGAAACGGACAGCTCACTCTAGGGCACGTCCCTCGTGCCTTCACGCCCACGGCGGAAAACACTTTTATCTTCCTGAAACCATATGATAGCTGAGGGAAGACTTCTTCACAAGGGGTTTGTCAAGCACCGTCCCAGGACACATTCTTTATGCCTTCACACGTTCGCGCCAGAATGCCGCTCATACGTAGGCGTACGGCTTTCCAGGGTTTCCTTCTCAGACTTAAAGGCGTGACCTTTTCCCTCTGCTCTCTCTCGCACTCTTGAAAACATTTCTCACGGAACAAGGTTTGAACCGGGAGAGACAATCTCCACTCCTTATTTCCGTGGCGCAGGCATGGGGCACATGCCTTGCGCTGTCACACTTACCTTGGAATAGACTACCATTTTCAGGGAAGAGGTTGGGAGAAACACGGTTTCTCTGCAGTGGTGTTTCTTCAGACCGACGTGCACGCCGCCTGTTTAGGGTTCCACACGTTCATGTTGTGACTAGGTTTTCCCCGTGAAGCCAGATGGAAGCTCGAAGGCGCGGTTTGACACAGACTTGTTTCGCACAGTGTAGTCTGTGGCTTTCCTTTGGCGAACTCACGTACGTTTGAAAACCCTTCTAGCGTCGTGAGCCGTGGTGTTCATTGAGAGAAGCCCTCCATACAAAGTGGTTCCACGAGTAAGGTATAGCAGGCTTTTCCTCTGCTTCCGTTCACACTCGGCGTCAAGCTGCTTCGATCCTTAGGAAAGGAGGCGGGGAGTCGAAGGACCGCTCCTCCACAGCATTGTCTCTTAGACTTAAGTGTACAGCTCGTTCCTTACGCTTCCTCCCATTTCCAGACACACACCTCCCTAGGGGACAACTTGTTAGTTGGTGGTCGCATTCGACCCACATTTTCCTTCACCATTCAGCCTATGGCATTGTCCTTACGCTTTCACACGAAGTCCTGAAAACGCTTCTCCCTTCCCGAAGCAAGATCTGGGTTGACAGGAGCTTGAGACACAACTCCTCTCTCAAACAGTGGTAGACGGCCCAGCATTTGTGCCTTCACTTTGAACGTCGGAAAGTTCTTCCAACTTCTTCCCCGGAGGCGGTAGTGGAAAGACTAGTTCCCTACAGTTTGGTTTCGTGAGAGGTGAGTGTAAGACGCCTACCTTATATAGCAACGCACATGTCTCCAAAGGCTTCTTTCTTCAAGCACCACGATGTTAGCGCGAAAGCCTGTTTGACATGGCCTTGTTTCTCAGAATTCAGTGTCAGGCTACTACTGCTACTGAGGCTAGCCCACGTACATTGCAAGACCCATCCACCTCCATGACACAGGACGTAATGGAGAGAAACCCTCCGCACAACGTGTTCCTCACTGTGCGGTATCGCGCGTTCCATCTCTTTTCGTTCACACGAGGTTTAAGGAGCGGCTTCGCATCCTTACGAGAAGAGATGGTAGTCGAAGGACGGGAACCCTCGAGACTTGTTCTTAGAGTTAAACAAACGCATGCCATCTTCCTTATGCTTCCGCAGTCATCCATTTCCATACACATCCTTCTTCGTGTAACGACGGCAGGCACCTTCGAAGCGGAGAGCGAAGTCTCGTCTACGTCCCTTATGCCTTCACACCCACTACGGAAAACAGTTTCCTCCTACGGAAACGATACGGCAGTTGAGGGAAGCCTTCTTCACAAGTGGTTTCTCGAGCACCGTCACAGGGCACATTCTAGATGCCTTCACCATGTCACGCGAAAGTGCTTCCCCGACTTACGTGTATGGCTTTCCTGACGGGTCTCCTTCTCACGCTTCAAACCATGACCTTTTCCATCTGCTCTCTCTCATACTCTTGGAAACGCTTCTCACGGAACAGGATTCCAATCGCGACAGACATTTACACTAGTTACTTCCGTGGCACAGGCACGGGGCACATTCCTTGCGATTTCCCACTTCCATTGCAAAAGTCTACCAGTTTCAGGGAAGGTGATAGTAGACGCACGGTTTCTCTGCAGTGGTGTTTCTGCAGTAGGATACCACACAGACATTATGTGACTATGGATTCCTCGGGAACCCAGATGGAAGCTCGAAGTCGCGATCGACACAGACGTGGTTCGCCGAGATTCGTGTATGCCTTTCCTTTGGCGAAGTCACATACTTTCGCAAACCCTTCTATCTTCGTGACACATGCTGTTCGTTGAGAAAAGCCCTCCATCAGAAGTTGTGCCGCGAGTGAGGTATATCACCCTTCCTTGCCCTCCGTTTCCTTTCACACTTGGCTTCAAGCCGCTTCGTTCCTTAGCAAAGAAGAAGGGCAGTCGAAGGACCGCACCTCCACAGCGTTGTTTCTTGGAGTTAAGTGTATAGCACGTCCGTTACGCTTCCTCCCACTTCCAGACACACACCTCTCTAGGGGACAACGAGTGTGTTGGTGGTCACGTTCGACCCACATTTCTCTTCACAATTCAGCGTGTGGCATTTTCCTTGTGTTTCCACACAAAGTACCGACAGCGCTTCTATCTTCCCGAAACAAGATCTGAGTTGGGAGAAGCTTTCGACACAAGTTCTTTCCCAAGCAGGGCTCTATGGCACAGTAACTTGCGCCTTCACGTTTAACGTGGGACATTTCCTCCGTCTTCTTCCCTGTAGATGGTAGTGGGAAGACTATTGCTCTACCGTTTTGTTTCTTGAGAGGTGAGTGCAAGACCCTCACACACATATCTCAAAAGGCTTCGCGCTTCGCGAACCAAGGGGTTAGCACCAAATCATGTTTGACGCGGCCTCGTTTCTCTGAGTTCAGTGGAAGGCTCTGCTGACGCTAGCTCACGTACATTTGAAGGCCCTTCCAAATTCGTGACCCGAGACTTTGGTGGAGAGAAGCCCTCCACACAACGTGTTCCCCACTGTGGTGTATCTCGCATTCCGTCTCTTTTCTCTCGCCCTAAGCTTTAACACGGCGCTTCCATCCGTAGGGAAAGAGCTGGTCGTCGACGGACGGCAACCCTCTAGATTTGTCCTTAGAGTTAAACACCCGTAGGCAATCTTCCCTATGCTTCCTCACATCATACATTTCCATACTCACCCTTCTTCGTGGAACGACGGGCGGCACATTCGAAACGGACAGCTCACTCTAGGGCACGTCCCTCGTGCCTTCACGCCCACGGCGGAAAACACTTTTATCTTCCTGAAACCATATGATAGCTGAGGGAAGACTTCTTCACAAGGGGTTTGTCAAGCACCGTCCCAGGACACATTCTTTATGCCTTCACACGTTCGCGCCAGAATGCCGCTCATACGTAGGCGTACGGCTTTCCAGGGTTTCCTTCTCAGACTTAAAGGCGTGACCTTTTCCCTCTGCTCTCTCTCGCACTCTTGAAAACATTTCTCACGGAACAAGGTTTGAACCGGGAGAGACAATCTCCACTCCTTATTTCCGTGGCGCAGGCATGGGGCACATGCCTTGCGCTGTCACACTTACCTTGGAATAGACTACCATTTTCAGGGAAGAGGTTGGGAGAAACAGGGTTTCTCTGCAGTGGTGTTTCTTCAGACCGACGTGCACGCCGCCTGTTTAGGGTTCCACACGTTCATGTTGTGACTAGGTTTTCCCCGTGAAGCCAGATGGAAGCTCGAAGGCGCGGTTTGACACAGACTTGTTTCGCACAGTGTAGTCTGTGGCTTTCCTTTGGCGAACTCACGTACGTTTGAAAACCCTTCTAGCGTCGTGAGCCGTGGTGTTCATTGAGAGAAGCCCTCCATACAAAGTGGTTCCACGAGTAAGGTATAGCAGGCTTTTCCTCTGCTTCCGTTCACACTCGGCGTCAAGCTGCTTCGATCCTTAGGAAAGGAGGCGGGGAGTCGAAGGACCGCTCCTCCACAGCATTGTCTCTTAGACTTAAGTGTACAGCTCGTTCCTTACGCTTCCTCCCATTTCCAGACACACACCTCCCTAGGGGACAACTTGTTAGTTGGTGGTCGCATTCGACCCACATTTTCCTTCACCATTCAGCCTATGGCATTGTCCTTACGCTTTCACACGAAGTCCTGAAAACGCTTCTCCCTTCCCGAAGCAAGATCTGGGTTGACAGGAGCTTGAGACACAACTCCTCTCTCAAACAGTGGTAGACGGCCCAGCATTTGTGCCTTCACTTTGAACGTCGGAAAGTTCTTCCAACTTCTTCCCCGGAGGCGGTAGTGGAAAGACTAGTTCCCTACAGTTTGGTTTCGTGAGAGGTGAGTGTAAGACGCCTACCTTATATAGCAACGCACATGTCTCCAAAGGCTTCTTTCTTCAAGCACCACGATGTTAGCGCGAAAGCCTGTTTGACATGGCCTTGTTTCTCAGAATTCAGTGTCAGGCTACTACTGCTACTGAGGCTAGCCCACGTACATTGCAAGACCCATCCACCTCCATGACACAGGACGTAATGGAGAGAAACCCTCCGCACAACGTGTTCCTCACTGTGCGGTATCGCGCGTTCCATCTCTTTTCGTTCACACGAGGTTTAAGGAGCGGCTTCGCATCCTTACGAGAAGAGATGGTAGTCGAAGGACGGGAACCCTCGAGACTTGTTCTTAGAGTTAAACAAACGCATGCCATCTTCCTTATGCTTCCGCAGTCATCCATTTCCATACACATCCTTCTTCGTGTAACGACGGCAGGCACCTTGGAAGCGGAGAGCGAAGTCTCGTCTACGTCCCTTATGCCTTCACACCCACTACGGAAAACAGTTTCCTCCTACGGAAACGATACGGCAGTTGAGGGAAGCCTTCTTCACAAGTGGTTTCTCGAGCACCGTCACAGGGCACATTCTAGATGCCTTCACCATGTCACGCGAAAGTGCTTCCCCGACTTACGTGTATGGCTTTCCTGACGGGTCTCCTTCTCACGCTTCAAACCATGACCTTTTCCATCTGCTCTCTCTCATACTCTTGGAAACGCTTCTCACGGAACAGGATTCCAATCGCGACAGACATTTACACTAGTTACTTCCGTGGCACAGGCACGGGGCACATTCCTTGCGATTTCCCACTTCCATTGCAAAAGTCTACCAGTTTCAGGGAAGGTGATAGTAGACGCACGGTTTCTCTGCAGTGGTGTTTCTGCAGTAGGATACCACACAGACATTATGTGACTATGGGTTCCTCGGGAACCCAGATGGAAGCTCGAAGTCGCGATCGACACAGACGTGGTTCGCCGAGATTCGTGTATGCCTTTCCTTTGGCGAAGTCACATACTTTCGCAAACCCTTCTATCTTCGTGACACATGCTGTTCGTTGAGAAAAGCCCTCCATCAGAAGTTGTGCCGCGAGTGAGGTATATCACCCTTCCTTGCCCTCCGTTTCCTTTCACACTTGGCTTCAAGCCGCTTCGTTCCTTAGCAAAGAAGAAGGGCAGTCGAAGGACCGCACCTCCACAGCGTTGTTTCTTGGAGTTAAGTGTATAGCACGTCCGTTACGCTTCCTCCCACTTCCAGACACACACCTCTCTAGGGGACAACGAGTGTGTTGGTGGTCACGTTCGACCCACATTTCTCTTCACAATTCAGCGTGTGGCATTTTCCTTGTGTTTCCACACAAAGTACCGACAGCGCTTCTATCTTCCCGAAACAAGATCTGAGTTGGGAGAAGCTTTCGACACAAGTTCTTTCCCAAGCAGGGCTCTATGGCACAGTAACTTGCGCCTTCACGTTTAACGTGGGACATTTCCTCCGTCTTCTTCCCTGTAGATGGTAGTGGGAAGACTATTGCTCTACCGTTTTGTTTCTTGAGAGGTGAGTGCAAGACCCTCACACACATATCTCAAAAGGCTTCGCGCTTCGCGAACCAAGGGGTTAGCACCAAATCATGTTTGACGCGGCCTCGTTTCTCTGAGTTCAGTGGAAGGCTCTGCTGACGCTAGCTCACGTACATTTGAAGGCCCTTCCAAATTCGTGACCCGAGACTTTGGTGGAGAGAAGCCCTCCACACAACGTGTTCCCCACTGTGGTGTATCTCGCATTCCGTCTCTTTTCTCTCGCCCTAAGCTTTAACACGGCGCTTCCATCCGTAGGGAAAGAGCTGGTCGTCGACGGACGGCAACCCTCTAGATTTGTCCTTAGAGTTAAACACCCGTAGGCAATCTTCCCTATGCTTCCTCACATCATACATTTCCATACTCACCCTTCTTCGTGGAACGACGGGCGGCACATTCGAAACGGACAGCTCACTCTAGGGCACGTCCCTCGTGCCTTCACGCCCACGGCGGAAAACACTTTTATCTTCCTGAAACCATATGATAGCTGAGGGAAGACTTCTTCACAAGGGGTTTGTCAAGCACCGTCCCAGGACACATTCTTTATGCCTTCACACGTTCGCGCCAGAATGCCGCTCATACGTAGGCGTACGGCTTTCCAGGGTTTCCTTCTCAGACTTAAAGGCGTGACCTTTTCCCTCTGCTCTCTCTCGCACTCTTGAAAACATTTCTCACGGAACAAGGTTTGAACCGGGAGAGACAATCTCCACTCCTTATTTCCGTGGCGCAGGCATGGGGCACATGCCTTGCGCTGTCACACTTACCTTGGAATAGACTACCATTTTCAGGGAAGAGGTTGGGAGAAACACGGTTTCTCTGCAGTGGTGTTTCTTCAGACCGACGTGCACGCCGCCTGTTTAGGGTTCCACACGTTCATGTTGTGACTAGGTTTTCCCCGTGAAGCCAGATGGAAGCTCGAAGGCGCGGTTTGACACAGACTTGTTTCGCACAGTGTAGTCTGTGGCTTTCCTTTGGCGAACTCACGTACGTTTGAAAACCCTTCTAGCGTCGTGAGCCGTGGTGTTCATTGAGAGAAGCCCTCCATACAAAGTGGTTCCACGAGTAAGGTATAGCAGGCTTTTCCTCTGCTTCCGTTCACACTCGGCGTCAAGCTGCTTCGATCCTTAGGAAAGGAGGCGGGGAGTCGAAGGACCGCTCCTCCACAGCATTGTCTCTTAGACTTAAGTGTACAGCTCGTTCCTTACGCTTCCTCCCATTTCCAGACACACACCTCCCTAGGGGACAACTTGTTAGTTGGTGGTCGCATTCGACCCACATTTTCCTTCACCATTCAGCCTATGGCATTGTCCTTACGCTTTCACACGAAGTCCTGAAAACGCTTCTCCCTTCCCGAAGCAAGATCTGGGTTGACAGGAGCTTGAGACACAACTCCTCTCTCAAACAGTGGTAGACGGCCCAGCATTTGTGCCTTCACTTTGAACGTCGGAAAGTTCTTCCAACTTCTTCCCCGGAGGCGGTAGTGGAAAGACTAGTTCCCTACAGTTTGGTTTCGTGAGAGGTGAGTGTAAGACGCCTACCTTATATAGCAACGCACATGTCTCCAAAGGCTTCTTTCTTCAAGCACCACGATGTTAGCGCGAAAGCCTGTTTGACATGGCCTTGTTTCTCAGAATTCAGTGTCAGGCTACTACTGCTACTGAGGCTAGCCCACGTACATTGCAAGACCCATCCACCTCCATGACACAGGACGTAATGGAGAGAAACCCTCCGCACAACGTGTTCCTCACTGTGCGGTATCGCGCGTTCCATCTCTTTTCGTTCACACGAGGTTTAAGGAGCGGCTTCGCATCCTTACGAGAAGAGATGGTAGTCGAAGGACGGGAACCCTCGAGACTTGTTCTTAGAGTTAAACAAACGCATGCCATCTTCCTTATGCTTCCGCAGTCATCCATTTCCATACACATCCTTCTTCGTGTAACGACGGCAGGCACCTTCGAAGCGGAGAGCGAAGTCTCGTCTACGTCCCTTATGCCTTCACACCCACTACGGAAAACAGTTTCCTCCTACGGAAACGATACGGCAGTTGAGGGAAGCCTTCTTCACAAGTGGTTTCTCGAGCACCGTCACAGGGCACATTCTAGATGCCTTCACCATGTCACGCGAAAGTGCTTCCCCGACTTACGTGTATGGCTTTCCTGACGGGTCTCCTTCTCACGCTTCAAACCATGACCTTTTCCATCTGCTCTCTCTCATACTCTTGGAAACGCTTCTCACGGAACAGGATTCCAATCGCGACAGACATTTACACTAGTTACTTCCGTGGCACAGGCACGGGGCACATTCCTTGCGATTTCCCACTTCCATTGCAAAAGTCTACCAGTTTCAGGGAAGGTGATAGTAGACGCACGGTTTCTCTGCAGTGGTGTTTCTGCAGTAGGATACCACACAGACATTATGTGACTATGGATTCCTCGGGAACCCAGATGGAAGCTCGAAGTCGCGATCGACACAGACGTGGTTCGCCGAGATTCGTGTATGCCTTTCCTTTGGCGAAGTCACATACTTTCGCAAACCCTTCTATCTTCGTGACACATGCTGTTCGTTGAGAAAAGCCCTCCATCAGAAGTTGTGCCGCGAGTGAGGTATATCACCCTTCCTTGCCCTCCGTTTCCTTTCACACTTGGCTTCAAGCCGCTTCGTTCCTTAGCAAAGAAGAAGGGCAGTCGAAGGACCGCACCTCCACAGCGTTGTTTCTTGGAGTTAAGTGTATAGCACGTCCGTTACGCTTCCTCCCACTTCCAGACACACACCTCTCTAGGGGACAACGAGTGTGTTGGTGGTCACGTTCGACCCACATTTCTCTTCACAATTCAGCGTGTGGCATTTTCCTTGTGTTTCCACACAAAGTACCGACAGCGCTTCTATCTTCCCGAAACAAGATCTGAGTTGGGAGAAGCTTTCGACACAAGTTCTTTCCCAAGCAGGGCTCTATGGCACAGTAACTTGCGCCTTCACGTTTAACGTGGGACATTTCCTCCGTCTTCTTCCCTGTAGATGGTAGTGGGAAGACTATTGCTCTACCGTTTTGTTTCTTGAGAGGTGAGTGCAAGACCCTCACACACATATCTCAAAAGGCTTCGCGCTTCGCGAACCAAGGGGTTAGCACCAAATCATGTTTGACGCGGCCTCGTTTCTCTGAGTTCAGTGGAAGGCTCTGCTGACGCTAGCTCACGTACATTTGAAGGCCCTTCCAAATTCGTGACCCGAGACTTTGGTGGAGAGAAGCCCTCCACACAACGTGTTCCCCACTGTGGTGTATCTCGCATTCCGTCTCTTTTCTCTCGCCCTAAGCTTTAACACGGCGCTTCCATCCGTAGGGAAAGAGCTGGTCGTCGACGGACGGCAACCCTCTAGATTTGTCCTTAGAGTTAAACACCCGTAGGCAATCTTCCCTATGCTTCCTCACATCATACATTTCCATACTCACCCTTCTTCGTGGAACGACGGGCGGCACATTCGAAACGGACAGCTCACTCTAGGGCACGTCCCTCGTGCCTTCACGCCCACGGCGGAAAACACTTTTATCTTCCTGAAACCATATGATAGCTGAGGGAAGACTTCTTCACAAGGGGTTTGTCAAGCACCGTCCCAGGACACATTCTTTATGCCTTCACACGTTCGCGCCAGAATGCCGCTCATACGTAGGCGTACGGCTTTCCAGGGTTTCCTTCTCAGACTTAAAGGCGTGACCTTTTCCCTCTGCTCTCTCTCGCACTCTTGAAAACATTTCTCACGGAACAAGGTTTGAACCGGGAGAGACAATCTCCACTCCTTATTTCCGTGGCGCAGGCATGGGGCACATGCCTTGCGCTGTCACACTTACCTTGGAATAGACTACCATTTTCAGGGAAGAGGTTGGGAGAAACACGGTTTCTCTGCAGTGGTGTTTCTTCAGACCGACGTGCACGCCGCCTGTTTAGGGTTCCACACGTTCATGTTGTGACTAGGTTTTCCCCGTGAAGCCAGATGGAAGCTCGAAGGCGCGGTTTGACACAGACTTGTTTCGCACAGTGTAGTCTGTGGCTTTCCTTTGGCGAACTCACGTACGTTTGAAAACCCTTCTAGCGTCGTGAGCCGTGGTGTTCATTGAGAGAAGCCCTCCATACAAAGTGGTTCCACGAGTAAGGTATAGCAGGCTTTTCCTCTGCTTCCGTTCACACTCGGCGTCAAGCTGCTTCGATCCTTAGGAAAGGAGGCGGGGAGTCGAAGGACCGCTCCTCCACAGCATTGTCTCTTAGACTTAAGTGTACAGCTCGTTCCTTACGCTTCCTCCCATTTCCAGACACACACCTCCCTAGGGGACAACTTGTTAGTTGGTGGTCGCATTCGACCCACATTTTCCTTCACCATTCAGCCTATGGCATTGTCCTTACGCTTTCACACGAAGTCCTGAAAACGCTTCTCCCTTCCCGAAGCAAGATCTGGGTTGACAGGAGCTTGAGACACAACTCCTCTCTCAAACAGTGGTAGACGGCCCAGCATTTGTGCCTTCACTTTGAACGTCGGAAAGTTCTTCCAACTTCTTCCCCGGAGGCGGTAGTGGAAAGACTAGTTCCCTACAGTTTGGTTTCGTGAGAGGTGAGTGTAAGACGCCTACCTTATATAGCAACGCACATGTCTCCAAAGGCTTCTTTCTTCAAGCACCACGATGTTAGCGCGAAAGCCTGTTTGACATGGCCTTGTTTCTCAGAATTCAGTGTCAGGCTACTACTGCTACTGAGGCTAGCCCACGTACATTGCAAGACCCATCCACCTCCATGACACAGGACGTAATGGAGAGAAACCCTCCGCACAACGTGTTCCTCACTGTGCGGTATCGCGCGTTCCATCTCTTTTCGTTCACACGAGGTTTAAGGAGCGGCTTCGCATCCTTACGAGAAGAGATGGTAGTCGAAGGACGGGAACCCTCGAGACTTGTTCTTAGAGTTAAACAAACGCATGCCATCTTCCTTATGCTTCCGCAGTCATCCATTTCCATACACATCCTTCTTCGTGTAACGACGGCAGGCACCTTCGAAGCGGAGAGCGAAGTCTCGTCTACGTCCCTTATGCCTTCACACCCACTACGGAAAACAGTTTCCTCCTACGGAAACGATACGGCAGTTGAGGGAAGCCTTCTTCACAAGTGGTTTCTCGAGCACCGTCACAGGGCACATTCTAGATGCCTTCACCATGTCACGCGAAAGTGCTTCCCCGACTTACGTGTATGGCTTTCCTGACGGGTCTCCTTCTCACGCTTCAAACCATGACCTTTTCCATCTGCTCTCTCTCATACTCTTGGAAACGCTTCTCACGGAACAGGATTCGAATCGCGACAGACATTTACACTAGTTACTTCCGTGGCACAGGCACGGGGCACATTCCTTGCGATTTCCCACTTCCATTGCAAAAGTCTACCAGTTTCAGGGAAGGTGATAGTAGACGCACGGTTTCTCTGCAGTGGTGTTTCTGCAGTAGGATACCACACAGACATTATGTGACTATGGATTCCTCGGGAACCCAGATGGAAGCTCGAAGTCGCGATCGACACAGACGTGGTTCGCCGAGATTCGTGTATGCCTTTCCTTTGGCGAAGTCACATACTTTCGCAAACCCTTCTATCTTCGTGACACATGCTGTTCGTTGAGAAAAGCCCTCCATCAGAAGTTGTGCCGCGAGTGAGGTATATCACCCTTCCTTGCCCTCCGTTTCCTTTCACACTTGGCTTCAAGCCGCTTCGTTCCTTAGCAAAGAAGAAGGGCAGTCGAAGGACCGCACCTCCACAGCGTTGTTTCTTGGAGTTAAGTGTATAGCACGTCCGTTACGCTTCCTCCCACTTCCAGACACACACCTCTCTAGGGGACAACGAGTGTGTTGGTGGTCACGTTCGACCCACATTTCTCTTCACAATTCAGCGTGTGGCATTTTCCTTGTGTTTCCACACAAAGTACCGACAGCGCTTCTATCTTCCCGAAACAAGATCTGAGTTGGGAGAAGCTTTCGACACAAGTTCTTTCCCAAGCAGGGCTCTATGGCACAGTAACTTGCGCCTTCACGTTTAACGTGGGACATTTCCTCCGTCTTCTTCCCTGTAGATGGTAGTGGGAAGACTATTGCTCTACCGTTTTGTTTCTTGAGAGGTGAGTGCAAGACCCTCACACACATATCTCAAAAGGCTTCGCGCTTCGCGAACCAAGGGGTTAGCACCAAATCATGTTTGACGCGGCCTCGTTTCTCTGAGTTCAGTGGAAGGCTCTGCTGACGCTAGCTCACGTACATTTGAAGGCCCTTCCAAATTCGTGACCCGAGACTTTGGTGGAGAGAAGCCCTCCACACAACGTGTTCCCCACTGTGGTGTATCTCGCATTCCGTCTCTTTTCTCTCGCCCTAAGCTTTAACACGGCGCTTCCATCCGTAGGGAAAGAGCTGGTCGTCGACGGACGGCAACCCTCTAGATTTGTCCTTAGAGTTAAACACCCGTAGGCAATCTTCCCTATGCTTCCTCACATCATACATTTCCATACTCACCCTTCTTCGTGGAACGACGGGCGGCACATTCGAAACGGACAGCTCACTCTAGGGCACGTCCCTCGTGCCTTCACGCCCACGGCGGAAAACACTTTTATCTTCCTGAAACCATATGATAGCTGAGGGAAGACTTCTTCACAAGGGGTTTGTCAAGCACCGTCCCAGGACACATTCTTTATGCCTTCACACGTTCGCGCCAGAATGCCGCTCATACGTAGGCGTACGGCTTTCCAGGGTTTCCTTCTCAGACTTAAAGGCGTGACCTTTTCCCTCTGCTCTCTCTCGCACTCTTGAAAACATTTCTCACGGAACAAGGTTTGAACCGGGAGAGACAATCTCCACTCCTTATTTCCGTGGCGCAGGCATGGGGCACATGCCTTGCGCTGTCACACTTACCTTGGAATAGACTACCATTTTCAGGGAAGAGGTTGGGAGAAACACGGTTTCTCTGCAGTGGTGTTTCTTCAGACCGACGTGCACGCCGCCTGTTTAGGGTTCCACACGTTCATGTTGTGACTAGGTTTTCCCCGTGAAGCCAGATGGAAGCTCGAAGGCGCGGTTTGACACAGACTTGTTTCGCACAGTGTAGTCTGTGGCTTTCCTTTGGCGAACTCACGTACGTTTGAAAACCCTTCTAGCGTCGTGAGCCGTGGTGTTCATTGAGAGAAGCCCTCCATACAAAGTGGTTCCACGAGTAAGGTATAGCAGGCTTTTCCTCTGCTTCCGTTCACACTCGGCGTCAAGCTGCTTCGATCCTTAGGAAAGGAGGCGGGGAGTCGAAGGACCGCTCCTCCACAGCATTGTCTCTTAGACTTAAGTGTACAGCTCGTTCCTTACGCTTCCTCCCATTTCCAGACACACACCTCCCTAGGGGACAACTTGTTAGTTGGTGGTCGCATTCGACCCACATTTTCCTTCACCATTCAGCCTATGGCATTGTCCTTACGCTTTCACACGAAGTCCTGAAAACGCTTCTCCCTTCCCGAAGCAAGATCTGGGTTGACAGGAGCTTGAGACACAACTCCTCTCTCAAACAGTGGTAGACGGCCCAGCATTTGTGCCTTCACTTTGAACGTCGGAAAGTTCTTCCAACTTCTTCCCCGGAGGCGGTAGTGGAAAGACTAGTTCCCTACAGTTTGGTTTCGTGAGAGGTGAGTGTAAGACGCCTACCTTATATAGCAACGCACATGTCTCCAAAGGCTTCTTTCTTCAAGCACCACGATGTTAGCGCGAAAGCCTGTTTGACATGGCCTTGTTTCTCAGAATTCAGTGTCAGGCTACTACTGCTACTGAGGCTAGCCCACGTACATTGCAAGACCCATCCACCTCCATGACACAGGACGTAATGGAGAGAAACCCTCCGCACAACGTGTTCCTCACTGTGCGGTATCGCGCGTTCCATCTCTTTTCGTTCACACGAGGTTTAAGGAGCGGCTTCGCATCCTTACGAGAAGAGATGGTAGTCGAAGGACGGGAACCCTCGAGACTTGTTCTTAGAGTTAAACAAACGCATGCCATCTTCCTTATGCTTCCGCAGTCATCCATTTCCATACACATCCTTCTTCGTGTAACGACGGCAGGCACCTTCGAAGCGGAGAGCGAAGTCTCGTCTACGTCCCTTATGCCTTCACACCCACTACGGAAAACAGTTTCCTCCTACGGAAACGATACGGCAGTTGAGGGAAGCCTTCTTCACAAGTGGTTTCTCGAGCACCGTCACAGGGCACATTCTAGATGCCTTCACCATGTCACGCGAAAGTGCTTCCCCGACTTACGTGTATGGCTTTCCTGACGGGTCTCCTTCTCACGCTTCAAACCATGACCTTTTCCATCTGCTCTCTCTCATACTCTTGGAAACGCTTCTCACGGAACAGGATTCCAATCGCGACAGACATTTACACTAGTTACTTCCGTGGCACAGGCACGGGGCACATTCCTTGCGATTTCCCACTTCCATTGCAAAAGTCTACCAGTTTCAGGGAAGGTGATAGTAGACGCACGGTTTCTCTGCAGTGGTGTTTCTGCAGTAGGATACCACACAGACATTATGTGACTATGGATTCCTCGGGAACCCAGATGGAAGCTCGAAGTCGCGATCGACACAGACGTGGTTCGCCGAGATTCGTGTATGCCTTTCCTTTGGCGAAGTCACATACTTTCGCAAACCCTTCTATCTTCGTGACACATGCTGTTCGTTGAGAAAAGCCCTCCATCAGAAGTTGTGCCGCGAGTGAGGTATATCACCCTTCCTTGCCCTCCGTTTCCTTTCACACTTGGCTTCAAGCCGCTTCGTTCCTTAGCAAAGAAGAAGGGCAGTCGAAGGACCGCACCTCCACAGCGTTGTTTCTTGGAGTTAAGTGTATAGCACGTCCGTTACGCTTCCTCCCACTTCCAGACACACACCTCTCTAGGGGACAACGAGTGTGTTGGTGGTCACGTTCGACCCACATTTCTCTTCACAATTCAGCGTGTGGCATTTTCCTTGTGTTTCCACACAAAGTACCGACAGCGCTTCTATCTTCCCGAAACAAGATCTGAGTTGGGAGAAGCTTTCGACACAAGTTCTTTCCCAAGCAGGGCTCTATGGCACAGTAACTTGCGCCTTCACGTTTAACGTGGGACATTTCCTCCGTCTTCTTCCCTGTAGATGGTAGTGGGAAGACTATTGCTCTACCGTTTTGTTTCTTGAGAGGTGAGTGCAAGACCCTCACACACATATCTCAAAAGGCTTCGCGCTTCGCGAACCAAGGGGTTAGCACCAAATCATGTTTGACGCGGCCTCGTTTCTCTGAGTTCAGTGGAAGGCTCTGCTGACGCTAGCTCACGTACATTTGAAGGCCCTTCCAAATTCGTGACCCGAGACTTTGGTGGAGAGAAGCCCTCCACACAACGTGTTCCCCACTGTGGTGTATCTCGCATTCCGTCTCTTTTCTCTCGCCCTAAGCTTTAACACGGCGCTTCCATCCGTAGGGAAAGAGCTGGTCGTCGACGGACGGCAACCCTCTAGATTTGTCCTTAGAGTTAAACACCCGTAGGCAATCTTCCCTATGCTTCCTCACATCATACATTTCCATACTCACCCTTCTTCGTGGAACGACGGGCGGCACATTCGAAACGGACAGCTCACTCTAGGGCACGTCCCTCGTGCCTTCACGCCCACGGCGGAAAACACTTTTATCTTCCTGAAACCATATGATAGCTGAGGGAAGACTTCTTCACAAGGGGTTTGTCAAGCACCGTCCCAGGACACATTCTTTATGCCTTCACACGTTCGCGCCAGAATGCCGCTCATACGTAGGCGTACGGCTTTCCAGGGTTTCCTTCTCAGACTTAAAGGCGTGACCTTTTCCCTCTGCTCTCTCTCGCACTCTTGAAAACATTTCTCACGGAACAAGGTTTGAACCGGGAGAGACAATCTCCACTCCTTATTTCCGTGGCGCAGGCATGGGGCACATGCCTTGCGCTGTCACACTTACCTTGGAATAGACTACCATTTTCAGGGAAGAGGTTGGGAGAAACACGGTTTCTCTGCAGTGGTGTTTCTTCAGACCGACGTGCACGCCGCCTGTTTAGGGTTCCACACGTTCATGTTGTGACTAGGTTTTCCCCGTGAAGCCAGATGGAAGCTCGAAGGCGCGGTTTGACACAGACTTGTTTCGCACAGTGTAGTCTGTGGCTTTCCTTTGGCGAACTCACGTACGTTTGAAAACCCTTCTAGCGTCGTGAGCCGTGGTGTTCATTGAGAGAAGCCCTCCATACAAAGTGGTTCCACGAGTAAGGTATAGCAGGCTTTTCCTCTGCTTCCGTTCACACTCGGCGTCAAGCTGCTTCGATCCTTAGGAAAGGAGGCGGGGAGTCGAAGGACCGCTCCTCCACAGCATTGTCTCTTAGACTTAAGTGTACAGCTCGTTCCTTACGCTTCCTCCCATTTCCAGACACACACCTCCCTAGGGGACAACTTGTTAGTTGGTGGTCGCATTCGACCCACATTTTCCTTCACCATTCAGCCTATGGCATTGTCCTTACGCTTTCACACGAAGTCCTGAAAACGCTTCTCCCTTCCCGAAGCAAGATCTGGGTTGACAGGAGCTTGAGACACAACTCCTCTCTCAAACAGTGGTAGACGGCCCAGCATTTGTGCCTTCACTTTGAACGTCGGAAAGTTCTTCCAACTTCTTCCCCGGAGGCGGTAGTGGAAAGACTAGTTCCCTACAGTTTGGTTTCGTGAGAGGTGAGTGTAAGACGCCTACCTTATATAGCAACGCACATGTCTCCAAAGGCTTCTTTCTTCAAGCACCACGATGTTAGCGCGAAAGCCTGTTTGACATGGCCTTGTTTCTCAGAATTCAGTGTCAGGCTACTACTGCTACTGAGGCTAGCCCACGTACATTGCAAGACCCATCCACCTCCATGACACAGGACGTAATGGAGAGAAACCCTCCGCACAACGTGTTCCTCACTGTGCGGTATCGCGCGTTCCATCTCTTTTCGTTCACACGAGGTTTAAGGAGCGGCTTCGCATCCTTACGAGAAGAGATGGTAGTCGAAGGACGGGAACCCTCGAGACTTGTTCTTAGAGTTAAACAAACGCATGCCATCTTCCTTATGCTTCCGCAGTCATCCATTTCCATACACATCCTTCTTCGTGTAACGACGGCAGGCACCTTCGAAGCGGAGAGCGAAGTCTCGTCTACGTCCCTTATGCCTTCACACCCACTACGGAAAACAGTTTCCTCCTACGGAAACGATACGGCAGTTGAGGGAAGCCTTCTTCACAAGTGGTTTCTCGAGCACCGTCACAGGGCACATTCTAGATGCCTTCACCATGTCACGCGAAAGTGCTTCCCCGACTTACGTGTATGGCTTTCCTGACGGGTCTCCTTCTCACGCTTCAAACCATGACCTTTTCCATCTGCTCTCTCTCATACTCTTGGAAACGCTTCTCACGGAACAGGATTCCAATCGCGACAGACATTTACACTAGTTACTTCCGTGGCACAGGCACGGGGCACATTCCTTGCGATTTCCCACTTCCATTGCAAAAGTCTACCAGTTTCAGGGAAGGTGATAGTAGACGCACGGTTTCTCTGCAGTGGTGTTTCTGCAGTAGGATACCACACAGACATTATGTGACTATGGATTCCTCGGGAACCCAGATGGAAGCTCGAAGTCGCGATCGACACAGACGTGGTTCGCCGAGATTCGTGTATGCCTTTCCTTTGGCGAAGTCACATACTTTCGCAAACCCTTCTATCTTCGTGACACATGCTGTTCGTTGAGAAAAGCCCTCCATCAGAAGTTGTGCCGCGAGTGAGGTATATCACCCTTCCTTGCCCTCCGTTTCCTTTCACACTTGGCTTCAAGCCGCTTCGTTCCTTAGCAAAGAAGAAGGGCAGTCGAAGGACCGCACCTCCACAGCGTTGTTTCTTGGAGTTAAGTGTATAGCACGTCCGTTACGCTTCCTCCCACTTCCAGACACACACCTCTCTAGGGGACAACGAGTGTGTTGGTGGTCACGTTCGACCCACATTTCTCTTCACAATTCAGCGTGTGGCATTTTCCTTGTGTTTCCACACAAAGTACCGACAGCGCTTCTATCTTCCCGAAACAAGATCTGAATTGGGAGAAGCTTTCGACACAAGTTCTTTCCCAAGCAGGGCTCTATGGCACAGTAACTTGCGCCTTCACGTTTAACGTGGGACATTTCCTCCGTCTTCTTCCCTGTAGATGGTAGTGGGAAGACTATTGCTCTACCGTTTTGTTTCTTGAGAGGTGAGTGCAAGACCCTCACACACATATCTCAAAAGGCTTCGCGCTTCGCGAACCAAGGGGTTAGCACCAAATCATGTTTGACGCGGCCTAGTTTCTCTGAGTTCAGTGGAAGGCTCTGCTGACGCTAGCTCACGTACATTTGAAGGCCCTTCCAAATTCGTGACCCGAGACTTTGGTGGAGAGAAGCCCTCCACACAACGTGTTCCCCACTGTGGTGTATCTCGCATTCCGTCTCTTTTCTCTCGCCCTAAGCTTTAACACGGCGCTTCCATCCGTAGGGAAAGAGCTGGTCGTCGACGGACGGCAACCCTCTAGATTTGTCCTTAGAGTTAAACACCCGTAGGCAATCTTCCCTATGCTTCCTCACATCATACATTTCCATACTCACCCTTCTTCGTGGAACGACGGGCGGCACATTCGAAACGGACAGCTCACTCTAGGGCACGTCCCTCGTGCCTTCACGCCCACGGCGGAAAACACTTTTATCTTCCTGAAACCATATGATAGCTGAGGGAAGACTTCTTCACAAGGGGTTTGTCAAGCACCGTCCCAGGACACATTCTTTATGCCTTCACACGTTCGCGCCAGAATGCCGCTCATACGTAGGCGTACGGCTTTCCAGGGTTTCCTTCTCAGACTTAAAGGCGTGACCTTTTCCCTCTGCTCTCTCTCGCACTCTTGAAAACATTTCTCACGGAACAAGGTTTGAACCGGGAGAGACAATCTCCACTCCTTATTTCCGTGGCGCAGGCATGGGGCACATGCCTTGCGCTGTCACACTTACCTTGGAATAGACTACCATTTTCAGGGAAGAGGTTGGGAGAAACACGGTTTCTCTGCAGTGGTGTTTCTTCAGACCGACGTGCACGCCGCCTGTTTAGGGTTCCACACGTTCATGTTGTGACTAGGTTTTCCCCGTGAAGCCAGATGGAAGCTCGAAGGCGCGGTTTGACACAGACTTGTTTCGCACAGTGTAGTCTGTGGCTTTCCTTTGGCGAACTCACGTACGTTTGAAAACCCTTCTAGCGTCGTGAGCCGTGGTGTTCATTGAGAGAAGCCCTCCATACAAAGTGGTTCCACGAGTAAGGTATAGCAGGCTTTTCCTCTGCTTCCGTTCACACTCGGCGTCAAGCTGCTTCGATCCTTAGGAAAGGAGGCGGGGAGTCGAAGGACCGCTCCTCCACAGCATTGTCTCTTAGACTTAAGTGTACAGCTCGTTCCTTACGCTTCCTCCCATTTCCAGACACACACCTCCCTAGGGGACAACTTGTTAGTTGGTGGTCGCATTCGACCCACATTTTCCTTCACCATTCAGCCTATGGCATTGTCCTTACGCTTTCACACGAAGTCCTGAAAACGCTTCTCCCTTCCCGAAGCAAGATCTGGGTTGACAGGAGCTTGAGACACAACTCCTCTCTCAAACAGTGGTAGACGGCCCAGCATTTGTGCCTTCACTTTGAACGTCGGAAAGTTCTTCCAACTTCTTCCCCGGAGGCGGTAGTGGAAAGACTAGTTCCCTACAGTTTGGTTTCGTGAGAGGTGAGTGTAAGACGCCTACCTTATATAGCAACGCACATGTCTCCAAAGGCTTCTTTCTTCAAGCACCACGATGTTAGCGCGAAAGCCTGTTTGACATGGCCTTGTTTCTCAGAATTCAGTGTCAGGCTACTACTGCTACTGAGGCTAGCCCACGTACATTGCAAGACCCATCCACCTCCATGACACAGGACGTAATGGAGAGAAACCCTCCGCACAACGTGTTCCTCACTGTGCGGTATCGCGCGTTCCATCTCTTTTCGTTCACACGAGGTTTAAGGAGCGGCTTCGCATCCTTACGAGAAGAGATGGTAGTCGAAGGACGGGAACCCTCGAGACTTGTTCTTAGAGTTAAACAAACGCATGCCATCTTCCTTATGCTTCCGCAGTCATCCATTTCCATACACATCCTTCTTCGTGTAACGACGGCAGGCACCTTCGAAGCGGAGAGCGAAGTCTCGTCTACGTCCCTTATGCCTTCACACCCACTACGGAAAACAGTTTCCTCCTACGGAAACGATACGGCAGTTGAGGGAAGCCTTCTTCACAAGTGGTTTCTCGAGCACCGTCACAGGGCACATTCTAGATGCCTTCACCATGTCACGCGAAAGTGCTTCCCCGACTTACGTGTATGGCTTTCCTGACGGGTCTCCTTCTCACGCTTCAAACCATGACCTTTTCCATCTGCTCTCTCTCATACTCTTGGAAACGCTTCTCACGGAACAGGATTCCAATCGCGACAGACATTTACACTAGTTACTTCCGTGGCACAGGCACGGGGCACATTCCTTGCGATTTCCCACTTCCATTGCAAAAGTCTACCAGTTTCAGGGAAGGTGATAGTAGACGCACGGTTTCTCTGCAGTGGTGTTTCTGCAGTAGGATACCACACAGACATTATGTGACTATGGATTCCTCGGGAACCCAGATGGAAGCTCGAAGTCGCGATCGACACAGACGTGGTTCGCCGAGATTCGTGTATGCCTTTCCTTTGGCGAAGTCACATACTTTCGCAAACCCTTCTATCTTCGTGACACATGCTGTTCGTTGAGAAAAGCCCTCCATCAGAAGTTGTGCCGCGAGTGAGGTATATCACCCTTCCTTGCCCTCCGTTTCCTTTCACACTTGGCTTCAAGCCGCTTCGTTCCTTAGCAAAGAAGAAGGGCAGTCGAAGGACCGCACCTCCACAGCGTTGTTTCTTGGAGTTAAGTGTATAGCACGTCCGTTACGCTTCCTCCCACTTCCAGACACACACCTCTCTAGGGGACAACGAGTGTGTTGGTGGTCACGTTCGACCCACATTTCTCTTCACAATTCAGCGTGTGGCATTTTCCTTGTGTTTCCACACAAAGTACCGACAGCGCTTCTATCTTCCCGAAACAAGATCTGAGTTGGGAGAAGCTTTCGACACAAGTTCTTTCCCAAGCAGGGCTCTATGGCACAGTAACTTGCGCCTTCACGTTTAACGTGGGACATTTCCTCCGTCTTCTTCCCTGTAGATGGTAGTGGGAAGACTATTGCTCTACCGTTTTGTTTCTTGAGAGGTGAGTGCAAGACCCTCACACACATATCTCAAAAGGCTTCGCGCTTCGCGAACCAAGGGGTTAGCACCAAATCATGTTTGACGCGGCCTCGTTTCTCTGAGTTCAGTGGAAGGCTCTGCTGACGCTAGCTCACGTACATTTGAAGGCCCTTCCAAATTCGTGACCCGAGACTTTGGTGGAGAGAAGCCCTCCACACAACGTGTTCCCCACTGTGGTGTATCTCGCATTCCGTCTCTTTTCTCTCGCCCTAAGCTTTAACACGGCGCTTCCATCCGTAGGGAAAGAGCTGGTCGTCGACGGACGGCAACCCTCTAGATTTGTCCTTAGAGTTAAACACCCGTAGGCAATCTTCCCTATGCTTCCTCACATCATACATTTCCATACTCACCCTTCTTCGTGGAACGACGGGCGGCACATTCGAAACGGACAGCTCACTCTAGGGCACGTCCCTCGTGCCTTCACGCCCATGGCGGAAAACACTTTTATCTTCCTGAAACCATATGATAGCTGAGGGAAGACTTCTTCACAAGGGGTTTGTCAAGCACCGTCCCAGGACACATTCTTTATGCCTTCACACGTTCGCGCCAGAATGCCGCTCATACGTAGGCGTACGGCTTTCCAGGGTTTCCTTCTCAGACTTAAAGGCGTGACCTTTTCCCTCTGCTCTCTCTCGCACTCTTGAAAACATTTCTCACGGAACAAGGTTTGAACCGGGAGAGACAATCTCCACTCCTTATTTCCGTGGCGCAGGCATGGGGCACATGCCTTGCGCTGTCACACTTACCTTGGAATAGACTACCATTTTCAGGGAAGAGGTTGGGAGAAACACGGTTTCTCTGCAGTGGTGTTTCTTCAGACCGACGTGCACGCCGCCTGTTTAGGGTTCCACACGTTCATGTTGTGACTAGGTTTTCCCCGTGAAGCCAGATGGAAGCTCGAAGGCGCGGTTTGACACAGACTTGTTTCGCACAGTGTAGTCTGTGGCTTTCCTTTGGCGAACTCACGTACGTTTGAAAACCCTTCTAGCGTCGTGAGCCGTGGTGTTCATTGAGAGAAGCCCTCCATACAAAGTGGTTCCACGAGTAAGGTATAGCAGGCTTTTCCTCTGCTTCCGTTCACACTCGGCGTCAAGCTGCTTCGATCCTTAGGAAAGGAGGCGGGGAGTCGAAGGACCGCTCCTCCACAGCATTGTCTCTTAGACTTAAGTGTACAGCTCGTTCCTTACGCTTCCTCCCATTTCCAGACACACACCTCCCTAGGGGACAACTTGTTAGTTGGTGGTCGCATTCGACCCACATTTTCCTTCACCATTCAGCCTATGGCATTGTCCTTACGCTTTCACACGAAGTCCTGAAAACGCTTCTCCCTTCCCGAAGCAAGATCTGGGTTGACAGGAGCTTGAGACACAACTCCTCTCTCAAACAGTGGTAGACGGCCCAGCATTTGTGCCTTCACTTTGAACGTCGGAAAGTTCTTCCAACTTCTTCCCCGGAGGCGGTAGTGGAAAGACTAGTTCCCTACAGTTTGGTTTCGTGAGAGGTGAGTGTAAGACGCCTACCTTATATAGCAACGCACATGTCTCCAAAGGCTTCTTTCTTCAAGCACCACGATGTTAGCGCGAAAGCCTGTTTGACATGGCCTTGTTTCTCAGAATTCAGTGTCAGGCTACTACTGCTACTGAGGCTAGCCCACGTACATTGCAAGACCCATCCACCTCCATGACACAGGACGTAATGGAGAGAAACCCTCCGCACAACGTGTTCCTCACTGTGCGGTATCGCGCGTTCCATCTCTTTTCGTTCACACGAGGTTTAAGGAGCGGCTTCGCATCCTTACGAGAAGAGATGGTAGTCGAAGGACGGGAACCCTCGAGACTTGTTCTTAGAGTTAAACAAACGCATGCCATCTTCCTTATGCTTCCGCAGTCATCCATTTCCATACACATCCTTCTTCGTGTAACGACGGCAGGCACCTTCGAAGCGGAGAGCGAAGTCTCGTCTACGTCCCTTATGCCTTCACACCCACTACGGAAAACAGTTTCCTCCTACGGAAACGATACGGCAGTTGAGGGAAGCCTTCTTCACAAGTGGTTTCTCGAGCACCGTCACAGGGCACATTCTAGATGCCTTCACCATGTCACGCGAAAGTGCTTCCCCGACTTACGTGTATGGCTTTCCTGACGGGTCTCCTTCTCACGCTTCAAACCATGACCTTTTCCATCTGCTCTCTCTCATACTCTTGGAAACGCTTCTCACGGAACAGGATTCCAATCGCGACAGACATTTACACTAGTTACTTCCGTGGCACAGGCACGGGGCACATTCCTTGCGATTTCCCACTTCCATTGCAAAAGTCTACCAGTTTCAGGGAAGGTGATAGTAGACGCACGGTTTCTCTGCAGTGGTGTTTCTGCAGTAGGATACCACACAGACATTATGTGACTATGGGTTCCTCGGGAACCCAGATGGAAGCTCGAAGTCGCGATCGACACAGACGTGGTTCGCCGAGATTCGTGTATGCCTTTCCTTTGGCGAAGTCACATACTTTCGCAAACCCTTCTATCTTCGTGACACATGCTGTTCGTTGAGAAAAGCCCTCCATCAGAAGTTGTGCCGCGAGTGAGGTATATCACCCTTCCTTGCCCTCCGTTTCCTTTCACACTTGGCTTCAAGCCGCTTCGTTCCTTAGCAAAGAAGAAGGGCAGTCGAAGGACCGCACCTCCACAGCGTTGTTTCTTGGAGTTAAGTGTATAGCACGTCCGTTACGCTTCCTCCCACTTCCAGACACACACCTCTCTAGGGGACAACGAGTGTGTTGGTGGTCACGTTCGACCCACATTTCTCTTCACAATTCAGCGTGTGGCATTTTCCTTGTGTTTCCACACAAAGTACCGACAGCGCTTCTATCTTCCCGAAACAAGATCTGAGTTGGGAGAAGCTTTCGACACAAGTTCTTTCCCAAGCAGGGCTCTATGGCACAGTAACTTGCGCCTTCACGTTTAACGTGGGACATTTCCTCCGTCTTCTTCCCTGTAGATGGTAGTGGGAAGACTATTGCTCTACCGTTTTGTTTCTTGAGAGGTGAGTGCAAGACCCTCACACACATATCTCAAAAGGCTTCGCGCTTCGCGAACCAAGGGGTTAGCACCAAATCATGTTTGACGCGGCCTCGTTTCTCTGAGTTCAGTGGAAGGCTCTGCTGACGCTAGCTCACGTACATTTGAAGGCCCTTCCAAATTCGTGACCCGAGACTTTGGTGGAGAGAAGCCCTCCACACAACGTGTTCCCCACTGTGGTGTATCTCGCATTCCGTCTCTTTTCTCTCGCCCTAAGCTTTAACACGGCGCTTCCATCCGTAGGGAAAGAGCTGGTCGTCGACGGACGGCAACCCTCTAGATTTGTCCTTAGAGTTAAACACCCGTAGGCAATCTTCCCTATGCTTCCTCACATCATACATTTCCATACTCACCCTTCTTCGTGGAACGACGGGCGGCACATTCGAAACGGACAGCTCACTCTAGGGCACGTCCCTCGTGCCTTCACGCCCACGGCGGAAAACACTTTTATCTTCCTGAAACCATATGATAGCTGAGGGAAGACTTCTTCACAAGGGGTTTGTCAAGCACCGTCCCAGGACACATTCTTTATGCCTTCACACGTTCGCGCCAGAATGCCGCTCATACGTAGGCGTACGGCTTTCCAGGGTTTCCTTCTCAGACTTAAAGGCGTGACCTTTTCCCTCTGCTCTCTCTCGCACTCTTGAAAACATTTCTCACGGAACAAGGTTTGAACCGGGAGAGACAATCTCCACTCCTTATTTCCGTGGCGCAGGCATGGGGCACATGCCTTGCGCTGTCACACTTACCTTGGAATAGACTACCATTTTCAGGGAAGAGGTTGGGAGAAACACGGTTTCTCTGCAGTGGTGTTTCTTCAGACCGACGTGCACGCCGCCTGTTTAGGGTTCCACACGTTCATGTTGTGACTAGGTTTTCCCCGTGAAGCCAGATGGAAGCTCGAAGGCGCGGTTTGACACAGACTTGTTTCGCACAGTGTAGTCTGTGGCTTTCCTTTGGCGAACTCACGTACGTTTGAAAACCCTTCTAGCGTCGTGAGCCGTGGTGTTCATTGAGAGAAGCCCTCCATACAAAGTGGTTCCACGAGTAAGGTATAGCAGGCTTTTCCTCTGCTTCCGTTCACACTCGGCGTCAAGCTGCTTCGATCCTTAGGAAAGGAGGCGGGGAGTCGAAGGACCGCTCCTCCACAGCATTGTCTCTTAGACTTAAGTGTACAGCTCGTTCCTTACGCTTCCTCCCATTTCCAGACACACACCTCCCTAGGGGACAACTTGTTAGTTGGTGGTCGCATTCGACCCACATTTTCCTTCACCATTCAGCCTATGGCATTGTCCTTACGCTTTCACACGAAGTCCTGAAAACGCTTCTCCCTTCCCGAAGCAAGATCTGGGTTGACAGGAGCTTGAGACACAACTCCTCTCTCAAACAGTGGTAGACGGCCCAGCATTTGTGCCTTCACTTTGAACGTCGGAAAGTTCTTCCAACTTCTTCCCCGGAGGCGGTAGTGGAAAGACTAGTTCCCTACAGTTTGGTTTCGTGAGAGGTGAGTGTAAGACGCCTACCTTATATAGCAACGCACATGTCTCCAAAGGCTTCTTTCTTCAAGCACCACGATGTTAGCGCGAAAGCCTGTTTGACATGGCCTTGTTTCTCAGAATTCAGTGTCAGGCTACTACTGCTACTGAGGCTAGCCCACGTACATTGCAAGACCCATCCACCTCCATGACACAGGACGTAATGGAGAGAAACCCTCCGCACAACGTGTTCCTCACTGTGCGGTATCGCGCGTTCCATCTCTTTTCGTTCACACGAGGTTTAAGGAGCGGCTTCGCATCCTTACGAGAAGAGATGGTAGTCGAAGGACGGGAACCCTCGAGACTTGTTCTTAGAGTTAAACAAACGCATGCCATCTTCCTTATGCTTCCGCAGTCATCCATTTCCATACACATCCTTCTTCGTGTAACGACGGCAGGCACCTTCGAAGCGGAGAGCGAAGTCTCGTCTACGTCCCTTATGCCTTCACACCCACTACGGAAAACAGTTTCCTCCTACGGAAACGATACGGCAGTTGAGGGAAGCCTTCTTCACAAGTGGTTTCTCGAGCACCGTCACAGGGCACATTCTAGATGCCTTCACCATGTCACGCGAAAGTGCTTCCCCGACTTACGTGTATGGCTTTCCTGACGGGTCTCCTTCTCACGCTTCAAACCATGACCTTTTCCATCTGCTCTCTCTCATACTCTTGGAAACGCTTCTCACGGAACAGGATTCCAATCGCGACAGACATTTACACTAGTTACTTCCGTGGCACAGGCACGGGGCACATTCCTTGCGATTTCCCACTTCCATTGCAAAAGTCTACCAGTTTCAGGGAAGGTGATAGTAGACGCACGGTTTCTCTGCAGTGGTGTTTCTGCAGTAGGATACCACACAGACATTATGTGACTATGGGTTCCTCGGGAACCCAGATGGAAGCTCGAAGTCGCGATCGACACAGACGTGGTTCGCCGAGATTCGTGTATGCCTTTCCTTTGGCGAAGTCACATACTTTCGCAAACCCTTCTATCTTCGTGACACATGCTGTTCGTTGAGAAAAGCCCTCCATCAGAAGTTGTGCCGCGAGTGAGGTATATCACCCTTCCTTGCCCTCCGTTTCCTTTCACACTTGGCTTCAAGCCGCTTCGTTCCTTAGCAAAGAAGAAGGGCAGTCGAAGGACCGCACCTCCACAGCGTTGTTTCTTGGAGTTAAGTGTATAGCACGTCCGTTACGCTTCCTCCCACTTCCAGACACACACCTCTCTAGGGGACAACGAGTGTGTTGGTGGTCACGTTCGACCCACATTTCTCTTCACAATTCAGCGTGTGGCATTTTCCTTGTGTTTCCACACAAAGTACCGACAGCGCTTCTATCTTCCCGAAACAAGATCTGAGTTGGGAGAAGCTTTCGACACAAGTTCTTTCCCAAGCAGGGCTCTATGGCACAGTAACTTGCGCCTTCACGTTTAACGTGGGACATTTCCTCCGTCTTCTTCCCTGTAGATGGTAGTGGGAAGACTATTGCTCTACCGTTTTGTTTCTTGAGAGGTGAGTGCAAGACCCTCACACACATATCTCAAAAGGCTTCGCGCTTCGCGAACCAAGGGGTTAGCACCAAATCATGTTTGACGCGGCCTCGTTTCTCTGAGTTCAGTGGAAGGCTCTGCTGACGCTAGCTCACGTACATTTGAAGGCCCTTCCAAATTCGTGACCCGAGACTTTGGTGGAGAGAAGCCCTCCACACAACGTGTTCCCCACTGTGGTGTATCTCGCATTCCGTCTCTTTTCTCTCGCCCTAAGCTTTAACACGGCGCTTCCATCCGTAGGGAAAGAGCTGGTCGTCGACGGACGGCAACCCTCTAGATTTGTCCTTAGAGTTAAACACCCGTAGGCAATCTTCCCTATGCTTCCTCACATCATACATTTCCATACTCACCCTTCTTCGTGGAACGACGGGCGGCACATTCGAAACGGACAGCTCACTCTAGGGCACGTCCCTCGTGCCTTCACGCCCACGGCGGAAAACACTTTTATCTTCCTGAAACCATATGATAGCTGAGGGAAGACTTCTTCACAAGGGGTTTGTCAAGCACCGTCCCAGGACACATTCTTTATGCCTTCACACGTTCGCGCCAGAATGCCGCTCATACGTAGGCGTACGGCTTTCCAGGGTTTCCTTCTCAGACTTAAAGGCGTGACCTTTTCCCTCTGCTCTCTCTCGCACTCTTGAAAACATTTCTCACGGAACAAGGTTTGAACCGGGAGAGACAATCTCCACTCCTTATTTCCGTGGCGCAGGCATGGGGCACATGCCTTGCGCTGTCACACGTACCTTGGAATGGACTACCATTTTCAGGGAAGAGGTTGGGAGAAACACGGTTTCTGTGCAGTGGTGTTTCTTCAGACCGACGTGCACGCCGCCTGTTTAGGGTTCCACACGTTCATGTTGTGACTAGGTTTTCCCCGTGAAGCCAGATGGAAGCTCGAAGGCGCGGTTTGACACAGACTTGTTTCGCACAGTGTAGTCTGTGGCTTTCCTTTGGCGAACTCACGTACGTTTGAAAACCCTTCTAGCGTCGTGAGCCGTGGTGTTCATTGAGAGAAGCCCTCCATACAAAGTGGTTCCACGAGTAAGGTATAGCAGGCTTTTCCTCTGCTTCCGTTCACACTCGGCGTCAAGCTGCTTCGATCCTTAGGAAAGGAGGCGGGGAGTCGAAGGACCGCTCCTCCACAGCATTGTCTCTTAGACTTAAGTGTACAGCTCGTTCCTTACGCTTCCTCCCATTTCCAGACACACACCTCCCTAGGGGACAACTTGTTAGTTGGTGGTCGCATTCGACCCACATTTTCCTTCACCATTCAGCCTATGGCATTGTCCTTACGCTTTCACACGAAGTCCTGAAAACGCTTCTCCCTTCCCGAAGCAAGATCTGGGTTGACAGGAGCTTGAGACACAACTCCTCTCTCAAACAGTGGTAGACGGCCCAGCATTTGTGCCTTCACTTTGAACGTCGGAAAGTTCTTCCAACTTCTTCCCCGGAGGCGGTAGTGGAAAGACTAGTTCCCTACAGTTTGGTTTCGTGAGAGGTGAGTGTAAGACGCCTACCTTATATAGCAACGCACATGTCTCCAAAGGCTTCTTTCTTCAAGCACCACGATGTTAGCGCGAAAGCCTGTTTGACATGGCCTTGTTTCTCAGAATTCAGTGTCAGGCTACTACTGCTACTGAGGCTAGCCCACGTACATTGCAAGACCCATCCACCTCCATGACACAGGACGTAATGGAGAGAAACCCTCCGCACAACGTGTTCCTCACTGTGCGGTATCGCGCGTTCCATCTCTTTTCGTTCACACGAGGTTTAAGGAGCGGCTTCGCATCCTTACGAGAAGAGATGGTAGTCGAAGGACGGGAACCCTCGAGACTTGTTCTTAGAGTTAAACAAACGCATGCCATCTTCCTTATGCTTCCGCAGTCATCCATTTCCATACACATCCTTCTTCGTGTAACGACGGCAGGCACCTTCGAAGCGGAGAGCGAAGTCTCGTCTACGTCCCTTATGCCTTCACACCCACTACGGAAAACAGTTTCCTCCTACGGAAACGATACGGCAGTTGAGGGAAGCCTTCTTCACAAGTGGTTTCTCGAGCACCGTCACAGGGCACATTCTAGATGCCTTCACCATGTCACGCGAAAGTGCTTCCCCGACTTACGTGTATGGCTTTCCTGACGGGTCTCCTTCTCACGCTTCAAACCATGACCTTTTCCATCTGCTCTCTCTCATACTCTTGGAAACGCTTCTCACGGAACAGGATTCCAATCGCGACAGACATTTACACTAGTTACTTCCGTGGCACAGGCACGGGGCACATTCCTTGCGATTTCCCACTTCCATTGCAAAAGTCTACCAGTTTCAGGGAAGGTGATAGTAGACGCACGGTTTCTCTGCAGTGGTGTTTCTGCAGTAGGATACCACACAGACATTATGTGACTATGGGTTCCTCGGGAACCCAGATGGAAGCTCGAAGTCGCGATCGACACAGACGTGGTTCGCCGAGATTCGTGTATGCCTTTCCTTTGGCGAAGTCACATACTTTCGCAAACCCTTCTATCTTCGTGACACATGCTGTTCGTTGAGAAAAGCCCTCCATCAGAAGTTGTGCCGCGAGTGAGGTATATCACCCTTCCTTGCCCTCCGTTTCCTTTCACACTTGGCTTCAAGCCGCTTCGTTCCTTAGCAAAGAAGAAGGGCAGTCGAAGGACCGCACCTCCACAGCGTTGTTTCTTGGAGTTAAGTGTATAGCACGTCCGTTACGCTTCCTCCCACTTCCAGACACACACCTCTCTAGGGGACAACGAGTGTGTTGGTGGTCACGTTCGACCCACATTTCTCTTCACAATTCAGCGTGTGGCATTTTCCTTGTGTTTCCACACAAAGTACCGACAGCGCTTCTATCTTCCCGAAACAAGATCTGAGTTGGGAGAAGCTTTCGACACAAGTTCTTTCCCAAGCAGGGCTCTATGGCACAGTAACTTGCGCCTTCACGTTTAACGTGGGACATTTCCTCCGTCTTCTTCCCTGTAGATGGTAGTGGGAAGACTATTGCTCTACCGTTTTGTTTCTTGAGAGGTGAGTGCAAGACCCTCACACACATATCTCAAAAGGCTTCGCGCTTCGCGAACCAAGGGGTTAGCACCAAATCATGTTTGACGCGGCCTCGTTTCTCTGAGTTCAGTGGAAGGCTCTGCTGACGCTAGCTCACGTACATTTGAAGGCCCTTCCAAATTCGTGACCCGAGACTTTGGTGGAGAGAAGCCCTCCACACAACGTGTTCCCCACTGTGGTGTATCTCGCATTCCGTCTCTTTTCTCTCGCCCTAAGCTTTAACACGGCGCTTCCATCCGTAGGGAAAGAGCTGGTCGTCGACGGACGGCAACCCTCTAGATTTGTCCTTAGAGTTAAACACCCGTAGGCAATCTTCCCTATGCTTCCTCACATCATACATTTCCATACTCACCCTTCTTCGAGGAACGACGGGCGGCACATTCGAAACGGACAGCTCACTCTAGGGCACGTCCCTCGTGCCTTCACGCCCACGGCGGAAAACACTTTTATCTTCCTGAAACCATATGATAGCTGAGGGAAGACTTCTTCACAAGGGGTTTGTCAAGCACCGTCCCAGGACACATTCTTTATGCCTTCACACGTTCGCACCAGAATGCCGCTCATACGTAGGCGTACGGCTTTCCAGGGTTTCCTTCTCAGACTTAAAGGCGTGACCTTTTCCCTCTGCTCTCTCTCGCACTCTTGAAAACATTTCTCACGGAACAAGGTTTGAACCGGGAGAGACAATCTCCACTCCTTATTTCCGTGGCGCAGGCATGGGGCACATGCCTTGCGCTGTCACACTTACCTTGGAATGGACTACCATTTTCAGGGAAGAGGTTGGGAGAAACACGGTTTCTCTGCAGTGGTGTTTCTTCAGACCGACGTGCACGCCGCCTGTTTAGGGTTCCACACGTTCATGTTGTGACTAGGTTTTCCCCGTGAAGCCAGATGGAAGCTCGAAGGCGCGGTTTGACACAGACTTGTTTCGCACAGTGTAGT
The DNA here is from genome assembly GCF_037043125.1 of Eumetopias jubatus. NCBI lineage: Eukaryota > Metazoa > Chordata > Mammalia > Carnivora > Otariidae > Eumetopias > Eumetopias jubatus. The sequence continues at coordinate 29,510 of NW_028275089.1, read as the reverse complement.
CTGTGGCTTTCCTTTGGCGAACTCACGTACGTTTGAAAACCCTTCTAGCGTCGTGAGCCGTGGTGTTCATTGAGAGAAGCCCTCCATACAAAGTGGTTCCACGAGTAAGGTATAGCAGGCTTTTCCTCTGCTTCCGTTCACACTCGGCGTCAAGCTGCTTCGATCCTTAGGAAAGGAGGCGGGGAGTCGAAGGACCGCTCCTCCACAGCATTGTCTCTTAGACTTAAGTGTACAGCTCGTTCCTTACGCTTCCTCCCATTTCCAGACACACACCTCCCTAGGGGACAACTTGTTAGTTGGTGGTCGCATTCGACCCACATTTTCCTTCACCATTCAGCCTATGGCATTGTCCTTACGCTTTCACACGAAGTCCTGAAAACGCTTCTCCCTTCCCGAAGCAAGATCTGGGTTGACAGGAGCTTGAGACACAACTCCTCTCTCAAACAGTGGTAGACGGCCCAGCATTTGTGCCTTCACTTTGAACGTCGGAAAGTTCTTCCAACTTCTTCCCCGGAGGCGGTAGTGGAAAGACTAGTTCCCTACAGTTTGGTTTCGTGAGAGGTGAGTGTAAGACGCCTACCTTATATAGCAACGCACATGTCTCCAAAGGCTTCTTTCTTCAAGCACCACGATGTTAGCGCGAAAGCCTGTTTGACATGGCCTTGTTTCTCAGAATTCAGTGTCAGGCTACTACTGCTACTGAGGCTAGCCCACGTACATTGCAAGACCCATCCACCTCCATGACACAGGACGTAATGGAGAGAAACCCTCCGCACAACGTGTTCCTCACTGTGCGGTATCGCGCGTTCCATCTCTTTTCGTTCACACGAGGTTTAAGGAGCGGCTTCGCATCCTTACGAGAAGAGATGGTAGTCGAAGGACGGGAACCCTCGAGACTTGTTCTTAGAGTTAAACAAACGCATGCCATCTTCCTTATGCTTCCGCAGTCATCCATTTCCATACACATCCTTCTTCGTGTAACGACGGCAGGCACCTTCGAAGCGGAGAGCGAAGTCTCGTCTACGTCCCTTATGCCTTCACACCCACTACGGAAAACAGTTTCCTCCTACGGAAACGATACGGCAGTTGAGGGAAGCCTTCTTCACAAGTGGTTTCTCGAGCACCGTCACAGGGCACATTCTAGATGCCTTCACCATGTCACGCGAAAGTGCTTCCCCGACTTACGTGTATGGCTTTCCTGACGGGTCTCCTTCTCACGCTTCAAACCATGACCTTTTCCATCTGCTCTCTCTCATACTCTTGGAAACGCTTCTCACGGAACAGGATTCCAATCGCGACAGACATTTACACTAGTTACTTCCGTGGCACAGGCACGGGGCACATTCCTTGCGATTTCCCACTTCCATTGCAAAAGTCTACCAGTTTCAGGGAAGGTGATAGTAGACGCACGGTTTCTCTGCAGTGGTGTTTCTGCAGTAGGATACCACACAGACATTATGTGACTATGGGTTCCTCGGGAACCCAGATGGAAGCTCGAAGTCGCGATCGACACAGACGTGGTTCGCCGAGATTCGTGTATGCCTTTCCTTTGGCGAAGTCACATACTTTCGCAAACCCTTCTATCTTCGTGACACATGCTGTTCGTTGAGAAAAGCCCTCCATCAGAAGTTGTGCCGCGAGTGAGGTATATCACCCTTCCTTGCCCTCCGTTTCCTTTCACACTTGGCTTCAAGCCGCTTCGTTCCTTAGCAAAGAAGAAGGGCAGTCGAAGGACCGCACCTCCACAGCGTTGTTTCTTGGAGTTAAGTGTATAGCACGTCCGTTACGCTTCCTCCCACTTCCAGACACACACCTCTCTAGGGGACAACGAGTGTGTTGGTGGTCACGTTCGACCCACATTTCTCTTCACAATTCAGCGTGTGGCATTTTCCTTGTGTTTCCACACAAAGTACCGACAGCGCTTCTATCTTCCCGAAACAAGATCTGAGTTGGGAGAAGCTTTCGACACAAGTTCTTTCCCAAGCAGGGCTCTATGGCACAGTAACTTGCGCCTTCACGTTTAACGTGGGACATTTCCTCCGTCTTCTTCCCTGTAGATGGTAGTGGGAAGACTATTGCTCTACCGTTTTGTTTCTTGAGAGGTGAGTGCAAGACCCTCACACACATATCTCAAAAGGCTTCGCGCTTCGCGAACCAAGGGGTTAGCACCAAATCATGTTTGACGCGGCCTCGTTTCTCTGAGTTCAGTGGAAGGCTCTGCTGACGCTAGCTCACGTACATTTGAAGGCCCTTCCAAATTCGTGACCCAAGACTTTGGTGGAGAGAAGCCCTCCACACAACGTGTTCCCCACTGTGGTGTATCTCGCATTCCGTCTCTTTTCTCTCGCCCTAAGCTTTAACACGGCGCTTCCATCCGTAGGGAAAGAGCTGGTCGTCGACGGACGGCAACCCTCTAGATTTGTCCTTAGAGTTAAACACCCGTAGGCAATCTTCCCTATGCTTCCTCACATCATACATTTCCATACTCACCCTTCTTCGTGGAACGACGGGCGGCACATTCGAAACGGACAGCTCACTCTAGGGCACGTCCCTCGTGCCTTCACGCCCACGGCGGAAAACACTTTTATCTTCCTGAAACCATATGATAGCTGAGGGAAGACTTCTTCACAAGGGGTTTGTCAAGCACCGTCCCAGGACACATTCTTTATGCCTTCACACGTTCGCGCCAGAATGCCGCTCATACGTAGGCGTACGGCTTTCCAGGGTTTCCTTCTCAGACTTAAAGGCATGACCTTTTCCCTCTGCTCTCTCTCGTACTCTTGAAAACATTTCTCACGGAACAAGGTTTGAACCGGGAGAGACAATCTCCACTCCTTATTTCCGTGGCGCAGGCATGGGGCACATGCCTTGCGCTGTCACACTTACCTTGGAATAGACTACCATTTTCAGGGAAGAGGTTGGGAGAAACACGGTTTCTCTGCAGTGGTGTTTCTTCAGACCGACGTGCACGCCGCCTGTTTAGGGCTCCACACGTTCATGTTGTGACTAGGTTTTCCCCGTGAAGCCAGATGGAAGCTCGAAGGCGCGGTTTGACACAGACTTGTTTCGCACAGTGTAGTCTGTGGCTTTCCTTTGGCGAACTCACGTACGTTTGAAAACCCTTCTAGCGTCGTGAGCCGTGGTGTTCATTGAGAGAAGCCCTCCATACAAAGTGGTTCCACGAGTAAGGTATAGCAGGCTTTTCCTCTGCTTCCGTTCACACTCGGCGTCAAGCTGCTTCGATCCTTAGGAAAGGAGGCGGGGAGTCGAAGGACGGCTCCTCCACAGCATTGTCTCTTAGACTTAAGTGTACAGCTCGTTCCTTACGCTTCCTCCCATTTCCAGACACACACCTCCCTAGGGGACAACTTGTTAGTTGGTGGTCGCATTCGACCCACATTTTCCTTCACCATTCAGCCTATGGCATTGTCCTTACGCTTTCACACGAAGTCCTGAAAACGCTTCTCCCTTCCCGAAGCAAGATCTGGGTTGACAGGAGCTTGAGACACAACTCCTCTCTCAAACAGTGGTAGACGGCCCAGCATTTGTGCCTTCACTTTGAACGTCGGAAAGTTCTTCCAACTTCTTCCCCGGAGGCGGTAGTGGAAAGACTAGTTCCCTACAGTTTGGTTTCGTGAGAGGTGAGTGTAAGACGCCTACCTTATATAGCAACGCACATGTCTCCAAAGGCTTCTTTCTTCAAGCACCACGATGTTAGCGCGAAAGCCTGTTTGACATGGCCTTGTTTCTCAGAATTCAGTGTCAGGCTACTACTGCTACTGAGGCTAGCCCACGTACATTGCAAGACCCATCCACCTCCATGACACAGGACGTAATGGAGAGAAACCCTCCGCACAACGTGTTCCTCACTGTGCGGTATCGCGCGTTCCATCTCTTTTCGTTCACACGAGGTTTAAGGAGCGGCTTCGCATCCTTACGAGAAGAGATGGTAGTCGAAGGACGGGAACCCTCGAGACTTGTTCTTAGAGTTAAACAAACGCATGCCATCTTCCTTATGCTTCCGCAGTCATCCATTTCCATACACATCCTTCTTCGTGTAACGACGGCAGGCACCTTCGAAGCGGAGAGCGAAGTCTCGTCTACGTCCCTTATGCCTTCACACCCACTACGGAAAACAGTTTCCTCCTACGGAAACGATACGGCAGTTGAGGGAAGCCTTCTTCACAAGTGGTTTCTCGAGCACCGTCACAGGGCACATTCTAGATGCCTTCACCATGTCACGCGAAAGTGCTTCCCCGACTTACGTGTATGGCTTTCCTGACGGGTCTCCTTCTCACGCTTCAAACCATGACCTTTTCCATCTGCTCTCTCTCATACTCTTGGAAACGCTTCTCACGGAACAGGATTCCAATCGCGACAGACATTTACACTAGTTACTTCCGTGGCACAGGCACGGGGCACATTCCTTGCGATTTCCCACTTCCATTGCAAAAGTCTACCAGTTTCAGGGAAGGTGATAGTAGACGCACGGTTTCTCTGCAGTGGTGTTTCTGCAGTAGGATACCACACAGACATTATGTGACTATGGGTTCCTCGGGAACCCAGATGGAAGCTCGAAGTCGCGATCGACACAGACGTGGTTCGCCGAGATTCGTGTATGCCTTTCCTTTGGCGAAGTCACATACTTTCGCAAACCCTTCTATCTTCGTGACACATGGTGTTCGTTGAGAAAAGCCCTCCATCAGAAGTTGTGCCGCGAGTGAGGTATATCACCCTTCCTTGCCCTCCGTTTCCTTTCACACTTGGCTTCAAGCCGCTTCGTTCCTTAGCAAAGAAGAAGGGCAGTCGAAGGACCGCACCTCCACAGCGTTGTTTCTTGGAGTTAAGTGTATAGCACGTCCGTTACGCTTCCTCCCACTTCCAGACACACACCTCTCTAGGGGACAACGAGTGTGTTGGTGGTCACGTTCGACCCACATTTCTCTTCACAATTCAGCGTGTGGCATTTTCCTTGTGTTTTCACACAAAGTACCGACAGCGCTTCTATCTTCCCGAAACAAGATCTGAGTTGGGAGAAGCTTTCGACACAAGTTCTTTCCCAAGCAGGGCTCTATGGCACAGTAACTTGCGCCTTCACTTTTAACGTGGGACATTTCCTCCGTCTTCTTCCCTGTAGATGGTAGTGGGAAGACTATTGCTCTACCGTTTTGTTTCTTGAGAGGTGAGTGCAAGACCCTCACACACATATCTCAAAAGGCTTCGCGCTTCGCGAACCAAGGGGTTAGCACGAAATCATGTTTGACGCGGCCTCGTTTCTCTGAGTTCAGTGGAAGGCTCTGCTGACGCTAGCTCACGTACATTTGAAGGCCCTTCCAAATTCGTGACCCAAGACTTTGGTGGAGAGAAGCCCTCCACACAACGTGTTCCCCACTGTGGTGTATCTCGCATTCCGTCTCTTTTCTCTCGCCCTAAGCTTTAACACGGCGCTTCCATCCGTAGGGAAAGAGCTGGTCGTCGACGGACGGCAACCCTCTAGATTTGTCCTTAGAGTTAAACACCCGTAGGCAATCTTCCCTATGCTTCCTCACATCATACATTTCCATACTCACCCTTCTTCGTGGAACGACGGGCGGCACATTCGAAACGGACAGCTCACTCTAGGGCACGTCCCTCGTGCCTTCACGCCCACGGCGGAAAACACTTTTATCTTCCTGAAACCATATGATAGCTGAGGGAAGACTTCTTCACAAGGGGTTTGTCAAGCACCGTCCCAGGACACATTCTTTATGCCTTCACACGTTCGCGCCAGAATGCCGCTCATACGTAGGCGTACGGCTTTCCAGGGTTTCCTTCTCAGACTTAAAGGCGTGACCTTTTCCCTCTGCTCTCTCTCGCACTCTTGAAAACATTTCTCACGGAACAAGGTTTGAACCGGGAGAGACAATCTCCACTCCTTATTTCCGTGGCGCAGGCATGGGGCACATGCCTTGCGCTGTCACACTTACCTTGGAATGGACTACCATTTTCAGGGAAGAGGTTGGGAGAAACACGGTTTCTCTGCAGTGGTGTTTCTTCAGACCGACGTGCACGCCGCCTGTTTAGGGCTCCACACGTTCATGTTGTGACTAGGTTTTCCCCGTGAAGCCAGATGGAAGCTCGAAGGCGCGGTTTGACACAGACTTGTTTCGCACAGTGTAGTCTGTGGCTTTCCTTTGGCGAACTCACGTACGTTTGAAAACCCTTCTAGCGTCGTGAGCCGTGGTGTTCATTGAGAGAAGCCCTCCATACAAAGTGGTTCCCCGAGTAAGGTATAGCAGGCTTTTCCTCTGCTTCCGTTCACACTCGGCGTCAAGCTGCTTCGATCCTTAGGAAAGGAGGCGGGGAGTCGAAGGACGGCTCCTCCACAGCATTGTCTCTTAGACTTAAGTGTACAGCTCGTTCCTTACGCTTCCTCCCATTTCCAGACACACACCTCCCTAGGGGACAACTTGTTAGTTGGTGGTCGCATTCGACCCACATTTTCCTTCACCATTCAGCCTATGGCATTGTCCTTACGCTTTCACACGAAGTCCTGAAAACGCTTCTCCCTTCCCGAAGCAAGATCTGGGTTGACAGGAGCTTGAGACACAACTCCTCTCTCAAACAGTGGTAGACGGCCCAGCATTTGTGCCTTCACTTTGAACGTCGGAAAGTTCTTCCAACTTCTTCCCCGGAGGCGGTAGTGGAAAGACTAGTTCCCTACAGTTTGGTTTCGTGAGAGGTGAGTGTAAGACGCCTACCTTATATAGCAACGCACATGTCTCCAAAGGCTTCTTTCTTCAAGCACCACGATGTTAGCGCGAAAGCCTGTTTGACATGGCCTTGTTTCTCAGAATTCAGTGTCAGGCTACTACTGCTACTGAGGCTAGCCCACGTACATTGCAAGACCCATCCACCTCCATGACACAGGACGTAATGGAGAGAAACCCTCCGCACAACGTGTTCCTCACTGTGCGGTATCGCGCGTTCCATCTCTTTTCGTTCACACGAGGTTTAAGGAGCGGCTTCGCATCCTTACGAGAAGAGATGGTAGTCGAAGGACGGGAACCCTCGAGACTTGTTCTTAGAGTTAAACAAACGCATGCCATCTTCCTTATGCTTCCGCAGTCATCCATTTCCATACACATCCTTCTTCGTGTAACGACGGCAGGCACCTTCGAAGCGGAGAGCGAAGTCTCGTCTACGTCCCTTATGCCTTCACACCCACTACGGAAAACAGTTTCCTCCTACGGAAACGATACGGCAGTTGAGGGAAGCCTTCTTCACAAGTGGTTTCTCGAGCACCGTCACAGGGCACATTCTAGATGCCTTCACCATGTCACGCGAAAGTGCTTCCCCGACTTACGTGTATGGCTTTCCTGACGGGTCTCCTTCTCACGCTTCAAACCATGACCTTTTCCATCTGCTCTCTCTCATACTCTTGGAAACGCTTCTCACGGAACAGGATTCCAATCGCGACAGACATTTACACTAGTTACTTCCGTGGCACAGGCACGGGGCACATTCCTTGCGATTTCCCACTTCCATTGCAAAAGTCTACCAGTTTCAGGGAAGGTGATAGTAGACGCACGGTTTCTCTGCAGTGGTGTTTCTGCAGTAGGATACAACACATACATTATGTGACTATGGGTTCCTCGGGAACCCAGATGGAAGCTCGAAGTCGCGATCGACACAGACGTGGTTCGCCGAGATTCGTGTATGCCTTTCCTTTGGCGAAGTCACATACTTTCGCAAACCCTTCTATCTTCGTGACACATGGTGTTCGTTGAGAAAAGCCCTCCATCAGAAGTTGTGCCGCGAGTGAGGTATATCACCCTTCCTTGCCCTCCGTTTCCTTTCACACTTGGCTTCAAGCCGCTTCGTTCCTTAGCAAAGAAGAAGGGCAGTCGAAGGACCGCACCTCCACAGCGTTGTTTCTTGGAGTTAAGTGTATAGCACGTCCGTTACGCTTCCTCCCACTTCCAGACACACACCTCTCTAGGGGACAACGAGTGTGTTGGTGGTCACGTTCGACCCACATTTCTCTTCACAATTCAGCGTGTGGCATTTTCCTTGTGTTTTCACACAAAGTACCGACAGCGCTTCTATCTTCCCGAAACAAGATCTGAGTTGGGAGAAGCTTTCGACACAAGTTCTTTCCCAAGCAGGGCTCTATGGCACAGTAACTTGCGCCTTCACTTTTAACGTGGGACATTTCCTCCGTCTTCTTCCCTGTAGATGGTAGTGGGAAGACTATTGCTCTACCGTTTTGTTTCTTGAGAGGTGAGTGCAAGACCCTCACACACATATCTCAAAAGGCTTCGCGCTTCGCGAACCAAGGGGTTAGCACGAAATCATGTTTGACGCGGCCTCGTTTCTCTGAGTTCAGTGGAAGGCTCTGCTGACGCTAGCTCACGTACATTTGAAGGCCCTTCCAAATTCGTGACCCAAGACTTTGGTGGAGAGAAGCCCTCCACACAACGTGTTCCCCACTGTGGTGTATCTCGCATTCCGTCTCTTTTCTCTCGCCCTAAGCTTTAACACGGCGCTTCCATCCGTAGGGAAAGAGCTGGTCGTCGACGGACGGCAACCCTCTAGATTTGTCCTTAGAGTTAAACACCCGTAGGCAATCTTCCCTATGCTTCCTCACATCATACATTTCCATACTCACCCTTCTTCGTGGAACGACGGGCGGCACATTCGAAACGGACAGCTCACTCTAGGGCACGTCCCTCGTGCCTTCACGCCCACGGCGGAAAACACTTTTATCTTCCTGAAACCATATGATAGCTGAGGGAAGACTTCTTCACAAGGGGTTTGTCAAGCACCGTCCCAGGACACATTCTTTATGCCTTCACACGTTCGCTCCAGAATGCCGCTCATACGTAGGCGTACGGCTTTCCAGGGTTTCCTTCTCAGACTTAAAGGCGTGACCTTTTCCCTCTGCTCTCTCTCGTACTCTTGAAAACATTTCTCACGGAACAAGGTTTGAACCGGGAGAGACAATCTCCACTCCTTATTTCCGTGGCGCAGGCATGGGGCACATGCCTTGCGCTGTCACACTTACCTTGGAATGGACTACCATTTTCAGGGAAGAGGTTGGGAGAAACACGGTTTCTCTGCAGTGGTGTTTCTTCAGACCGACGTGCACGCCGCCTGTTTAGGGCTCCACACGTTCATGTTGTGACTAGGTTTTCCCCGTGAAGCCAGATGGAAGCTCGAAGGCGCGGTTTGACACAGACTTGTTTCGCACAGTGTAGTCTGTGGCTTTCCTTTGGCGAACTCACGTACGTTTGAAAACCCTTCTAGCGTCGTGAGCCGTGGTGTTCATTGAGAGAAGCCCTCCATACAAAGTGGTTCCCCGAGTAAGGTATAGCAGGCTTTTCCTCTGCTTCCGTTCACACTCGGCGTCAAGCTGCTTCGATCCTTAGGAAAGGAGGCGGGGAGTCGAAGGACGGCTCCTCCACAGCATTGTCTCTTAGACTTAAGTGTACAGCTCGTTCCTTACGCTTCCTCCCATTTCCAGACACACACCTCCCTAGGGGACAACTTGTTAGTTGGTGGTCGCATTCGACCCACATTTTCCTTCACCATTCAGCCTATGGCATTGTCCTTACGCTTTCACACGAAGTCCTGAAAACGCTTCTCCCTTCCCGAAGCAAGATCTGGGTTGACAGGAGCTTGAGACACAACTCCTCTCTCAAACAGTGGTAGACGGCCCAGCATTTGTGCCTTCACTTTGAACGTCGGAAAGTTCTTCCAACTTCTTCCCCGGAGGCGGTAGTGGAAAGACTAGTTCCCTACAGTTTGGTTTCGTGAGAGGTGAGTGTAAGACGCCTACCTTATATAGCAACGCACATGTCTCCAAAGGCTTCTTTCTTCAAGCACCACGATGTTAGCGCGAAAGCCTGTTTGACATGGCCTTGTTTCTCAGAATTCAGTGTCAGGCTACTACTGCTACTGAGGCTAGCCCACGTACATTGCAAGACCCATCCACCTCCATGACACAGGACGTAATGGAGAGAAACCCTCCGCACAACGTGTTCCTCACTGTGCGGTATCGCGCGTTCCATCTCTTTTCGTTCACACGAGGTTTAAGGAGCGGCTTCGCATCCTTACGAGAAGAGATGGTAGTCGAAGGACGGGAACCCTCGAGACTTGTTCTTAGAGTTAAACAAACGCATGCCATCTTCCTTATGCTTCCGCAGTCATCCATTTCCATACACATCCTTCTTCGTGTAACGACGGCAGGCACCTTCGAAGCGGAGAGCGAAGTCTCGTCTACGTCCCTTATGCCTTCACACCCACTACGGAAAACAGTTTCCTCCTACGGAAACGATACGGCAGTTGAGGGAAGCCTTCTTCACAAGTGGTTTCTCGAGCACCGTCACAGGGCACATTCTAGATGCCTTCACCATGTCACGCGAAAGTGCTTCCCCGACTTACGTGTATGGCTTTCCTGACGGGTCTCCTTCTCACGCTTCAAACCATGACCTTTTCCATCTGCTCTCTCTCATACTCTTGGAAACGCTTCTCACGGAACAGGATTCGAATCGCGACAGACATTTACACTAGTTACTTCCGTGGCACAGGCACGGGGCACATTCCTTGCGATTTCCCACTTCCATTGCAAAAGTCTACCAGTTTCAGGGAAGGTGATAGTAGACGCACGGTTTCTCTGCAGTGGTGTTTCTGCAGTAGGATACCACACAGACATTATGTGACTATGGATTCCTCGGGAACCCAGATGGAAGCTCGAAGTCGCGATCGACACAGACGTGGTTCGCCGAGATTCGTGTATGCCTTTCCTTTGGCGAAGTCACATACTTTCGCAAACCCTTCTATCTTCGTGACACATGCTGTTCGTTGAGAAAAGCCCTCCATCAGAAGTTGTGCCGCGAGTGAGGTATATCACCCTTCCTTGCCCTCCGTTTCCTTTCACACTTGGCTTCAAGCCGCTTCGTTCCTTAGCAAAGAAGAAGGGCAGTCGAAGGACCGCACCTCCACAGCGTTGTTTCTTGGAGTTAAGTGTATAGCACGTCCGTTACGCTTCCTCCCACTTCCAGACACACACCTCTCTAGGGGACAACGAGTGTGTTGGTGGTCACGTTCGACCCACATTTCTCTTCACAATTCAGCGTGTGGCATTTTCCTTGTGTTTCCACACAAAGTACCGACAGCGCTTCTATCTTCCCGAAACAAGATCTGAGTTGGGAGAAGTTTTCGACACAAGTTCTTTCCCAAGCAGGGCTCTATGGCACAGTAACTTGCGCCTTCACGTTTAACGTGGGACATTTCCTCCGTCTTCTTCCCTGTAGATGGTAGTGGGAAGACTATTGCTCTACCGTTTTGTTTCTTGAGAGGTGAGTGCAAGACCCTCACACACATATCTCAAAAGGCTTCGCGCTTCGCGAACCAAGGGGTTAGCACCAAATCATGTTTGACGCGGCCTCGTTTCTCTGAGTTCAGTGGAAGGCTCTGCTGACGCTAGCTCACGTACATTTGAAGGCCCTTCCAAATTCGTGACCCGAGACTTTGGTGGAGAGAAGCCCTCCACACAACGTGTTCCCCACTGTGGTGTATCTCGCATTCCGTCTCTTTTCTCTCGCCCTAAGCTTTAACACGGCGCTTCCATCCGTAGGGAAAGAGCTGGTCGTCGACGGACGGCAACCCTCTAGATTTGTCCTTAGAGTTAAACACCCGTAGGCAATCTTCCCTATGCTTCCTCACATCATACATTTCCATACTCACCCTTCTTCGTGGAACGACGGGCGGCACATTCGAAACGGACAGCTCACTCTAGGGCACGTCCCTCGTGCCTTCACGCCCACGGCGGAAAACACTTTTATCTTCCTGAAACCATATGATAGCTGAGGGAAGACTTCTTCACAAGGGGTTTGTCAAGCACCGTCCCAGGACACATTCTTTATGCCTTCACACGTTCGCGCCAGAATGCCGCTCATACGTAGGCGTACGGCTTTCCAGGGTTTCCTTCTCAGACTTAAAGGCGTGACCTTTTCCCTCTGCTCTCTCTCGCACTCTTGAAAACATTTCTCACGGAACAAGGTTTGAACCGGGAGAGACAATCTCCACTCCTTATTTCCGTGGCGCAGGCATGGGGCACATGCCTTGCGCTGTCACACTTACCTTGGAATAGACTACCATTTTCAGGGAAGAGGTTGGGAGAAACACGGTTTCTCTGCAGTGGTGTTTCTTCAGACCGACGTGCACGCCGCCTGTTTAGGGTTCCACACGTTCATGTTGTGACTAGGTTTTCCCCGTGAAGCCAGATGGAAGCTCGAAGGCGCGGTTTGACACAGACTTGTTTCGCACAGTGTAGTCTGTGGCTTTCCTTTGGCGAACTCACGTACGTTTGAAAACCCTTCTAGCGTCGTGAGCCGTGGTGTTCATTGAGAGAAGCCCTCCATACAAAGTGGTTCCCCGAGTAAGGTATAGCAGGCTTTTCCTCTGCTTCCGTTCACACTCGGCGTCAAGCTGCTTCGATCCTTAGGAAAGGAGGCGGGGAGTCGAAGGACGGCTCCTCCACAGCATTGTCTCTTAGACTTAAGTGTACAGCTCGTTCCTTACGCTTCCTCCCATTTCCAGACACACACCTCCCTAGGGGACAACTTGTTAGTTGGTGGTCGCATTCGACCCACATTTTCCTTCACCATTCAGCCTATGGCATTGTCCTTACGCTTTCACACGAAGTCCTGAAAACGCTTCTCCCTTCCCGAAGCAAGATCTGGGTTGACAGGAGCTTGAGACACAACTCCTCTCTCAAACAGTGGTAGACGGCCCAGCATTTGTGCCTTCACTTTGAACGTCGGAAAGTTCTTCCAACTTCTTCCCCGGAGGCGGTAGTGGAAAGACTAGTTCCCTACAGTTTGGTTTCGTGAGAGGTGAGTGTAAGACGCCTACCTTATATAGCAACGCACATGTCTCCAAAGGCTTCTTTCTTCAAGCACCACGATGTTAGCGCGAAAGCCTGTTTGACATGGCCTTGTTTCTCAGAATTCAGTGTCAGGCTACTACTGCTACTGAGGCTAGCCCACGTACATTGCAAGACCCATCCACCTCCATGACACAGGACGTAATGGAGAGAAACCCTCCGCACAACGTGTTCCTCACTGTGCGGTATCGCGCGTTCCATCTCTTTTCGTTCACACGAGGTTTAAGGAGCGGCTTCGCATCCTTACGAGAAGAGATGGTAGTCGAAGGACGGGAACCCTCGAGACTTGTTCTTAGAGTTAAACAAACGCATGCCATCTTCCTTATGCTTCCGCAGTCATCCATTTCCATACACATCCTTCTTCGTGTAACGACGGCAGGCACCTTCGAAGCGGAGAGCGAAGTCTCGTCTACGTCCCTTATGCCTTCACACCCACTACGGAAAACAGTTTCCTCCTACGGAAACGATACGGCAGTTGAGGGAAGCCTTCTTCACAAGTGGTTTCTCGAGCACCGTCACAGGGCACATTCTAGATGCCTTCACCATGTCACGCGAAAGTGCTTCCCCGACTTACGTGTATGGCTTTCCTGACGGGTCTCCTTCTCACGCTTCAAACCATGACCTTTTCCATCTGCTCTCTCTCATACTCTTGGAAACGCTTCTCACGGAACAGGATTCGAATCGCGACAGACATTTACACTAGTTACTTCCGTGGCACAGGCACGGGGCACATTCCTTGCGATTTCCCACTTCCATTGCAAAAGTCTACCAGTTTCAGGGAAGGTGATAGTAGACGCACGGTTTCTCTGCAGTGGTGTTTCTGCAGTAGGATACCACACAGACATTATGTGACTATGGATTCCTCGGGAACCCAGATGGAAGCTCGAAGTCGCGATCGACACAGACGTGGTTCGCCGAGATTCGTGTATGCCTTTCCTTTGGCGAAGTCACATACTTTCGCAAACCCTTCTATCTTCGTGACACATGCTGTTCGTTGAGAAAAGCCCTCCATCAGAAGTTGTGCCGCGAGTGAGGTATATCACCCTTCCTTGCCCTCCGTTTCCTTTCACACTTGGCTTCAAGCCGCTTCGTTCCTTAGCAAAGAAGAAGGGCAGTCGAAGGACCGCACCTCCACAGCGTTGTTTCTTGGAGTTAAGTGTATAGCACGTCCGTTACGCTTCCTCCCACTTCCAGACACACACCTCTCTAGGGGACAACGAGTGTGTTGGTGGTCACGTTCGACCCACATTTCTCTTCACAATTCAGCGTGTGGCATTTTCCTTGTGTTTCCACACAAAGTACCGACAGCGCTTCTATCTTCCCGAAACAAGATCTGAGTTGGGAGAAGCTTTCGACACAAGTTCTTTCCCAAGCAGGGCTCTATGGCACAGTAACTTGCGCCTTCACGTTTAACGTGGGACATTTCCTCCGTCTTCTTCCCTGTAGATGGTAGTGGGAAGACTATTGCTCTACCGTTTTGTTTCTTGAGAGGTGAGTGCAAGACCCTCACACACATATCTCAAAAGGCTTCGCGCTTCGCGAACCAAGGGGTTAGCACGAAATCATGTTTGACGCGGCCTCGTTTCTCTGAGTTCAGTGGAAGGCTCTGCTGACGCTAGCTCACGTACATTTGAAGGCCCTTCCAAATTCGTGACCCAAGACTTTGGTGGAGAGAAGCCCTCCACACAACGTGTTCCCCACTGTGGTGTATCTCGCATTCCGTCTCTTTTCTCTCGCCCTAAGCTTTAACACGGCGCTTCCATCCGTAGGGAAAGAGCTGGTCGTCGACGGACGGCAACCCTCTAGATTTGTCCTTAGAGTTAAACACCCGTAGGCAATCTTCCCTATGCTTCCTCACATCATACATTTCCATACTCACCCTTCTTCGTGGAACGACGGGCGGCACATTCGAAACGGACAGCTCACTCTAGGGCACGTCCCTCGTGCCTTCACGCCCACGGCGGAAAACACTTTTATCTTCCTGAAACCATATGATAGCTGAGGGAAGACTTCTTCACAAGGGGTTTGTCAAGCACCGTCCCAGGACACATTCTTTATGCCTTCACACGTTCGCGCCAGAATGCCGCTCATACGTAGGCGTACGGCTTTCCAGGGTTTCCTTCTCAGACTTAAAGGCGTGACCTTTTCCCTCTGCTCTCTCTCGCACTCTTGAAAACATTTCTCACGGAACAAGGTTTGAACCGGGAGAGACAATCTCCACTCCTTATTTCCGTGGCGCAGGCATGGGGCACATGCCTTGCGCTGTCACACTTACCTTGGAATGGACTACCATTTTCAGGGAAGAGGTTGGGAGAAACACGGTTTCTCTGCAGTGGTGTTTCTTCAGACCGACGTGCACGCCGCCTGTTTAGGGTTCCACACGTTCATGTTGTGACTAGGTTTTCCCCGTGAAGCCAGATGGAAGCTCGAAGGCGCGGTTTGACACAGACTTGTTTCGCACAGTGTAGTCTGTGGCTTTCCTTTGGCGAACTCACGTACGTTTGAAAACCCTTCTAGCGTCGTGAGCCGTGGTGTTCATTGAGAGAAGCCCTCCATACAAAGTGGTTCCACGAGTAAGGTATAGCAGGCTTTTCCTCTGCTTCCGTTCACACTCGGCGTCAAGCTGCTTCGATCCTTAGGAAAGGAGGCGGGGAGTCGAAGGACCGCTCCTCCACAGCATTGTCTCTTAGACTTAAGTGTACAGCTCGTTCCTTACGCTTCCTCCCATTTCCAGACACACACCTCCCTAGGGGACAACTTGTTAGTTGGTGGTCGCATTCGACCCACATTTTCCTTCACCATTCAGCCTATGGCATTGTCCTTACGCTTTCACACGAAGTCCTGAAAACGCTTCTCCCTTCCCGAAGCAAGATCTGGGTTGACAGGAGCTTGAGACACAACTCCTCTCTCAAACAGTGGTAGACGGCCCAGCATTTGTGCCTTCACTTTGAACGTCGGAAAGTTCTTCCAACTTCTTCCCCGGAGGCGGTAGTGGAAAGACTAGTTCCCTACAGTTTGGTTTCGTGAGAGGTGAGTGTAAGACGCCTACCTTATATAGCAACGCACATGTCTCCAAAGGCTTCTTTCTTCAAGCACCACGATGTTAGCGCGAAAGCCTGTTTGACATGGCCTTGTTTCTCAGAATTCAGTGTCAGGCTACTACTGCTACTGAGGCTAGGCCACGTACATTGCAAGACCCATCCACCTCCATGACACAGGACGTAATGGAGAGAAACCCTCCGCACAACGTGTTCCTCACTGTGCGGTATCGCGCGTTCCATCTCTTTTCGTTCACACGAGGTTTAAGGAGCGGCTTCGCATCCTTACGAGAAGAGATGGTAGTCGAAGGACGGGAACCCTCGAGACTTGTTCTTAGAGTTAAACAAACGCATGCCATCTTCCTTATGCTTCCGCAGTCATCCATTTCCATACACATCCTTCTTCGTGTAACGACGGCAGGCACCTTCGAAGCGGAGAGCGAAGTCTCGTCTACGTCCCTTATGCCTTCACACCCACTACGGAAAACAGTTTCCTCCTACGGAAACGATACGGCAGTTGAGGGAAGCCTTCTTCACAAGTGGTTTCTCGAGCACCGTCACAGGGCACATTCTAGATGCCTTCACCATGTCACGCGAAAGTGCTTCCCCGACTTACGTGTATGGCTTTCCTGACGGGTCTCCTTCTCACGCTTCAAACCATGACCTTTTCCATCTGCTCTCTCTCATACTCTTGGAAACGCTTCTCACGGAACAGGATTCCAATCGCGACAGACATTTACACTAGTAACTTCCGTGGCACAGGCACGGGGCACATTCCTTGCGATTTCCCACTTCCATTGCAAAAGTCTACCAGTTTCAGGGAAGGTGATAGTAGACGCACGGTTTCTCTGCAGTGGTGTTTCTGCAGTAGGATACCACACAGACATTATGTGACTATGGGTTCCTCGGGAACCCAGATGGAAGCTCGAAGTCGCGATCGACACAGACGTGGTTCGCCGAGATTCGTGTATGCCTTTCCTTTGGCGAAGTCACATACTTTCGCAAACCCTTCTATCTTCGTGACACATGCTGTTCGTTGAGAAAAGCCCTCCATCAGAAGTTGTGCCGCGAGTGAGGTATATCACCCTTCCTTGCCCTCCGTTTCCTTTCACACTTGGCTTCAAGCCGCTTCGTTCCTTAGCAAAGAAGAAGGGCAGTCGAAGGACCGCACCTCCACAGCGTTGTTTCTTGGAGTTAAGTGTATAGCACGTCCGTTACGCTTCCTCCCACTTCCAGACACACACCTCTCTAGGGGACAACGAGTGTGTTGGTGGTCACGTTCGACCCACATTTCTCTTCACAATTCAGCGTGTGGCATTTTCCTTGTGTTTCCACACAAAGTACCGACAGCGCTTCTATCTTCCCGAAACAAGATCTGAGTTGGGAGAAGCTTTCGACACAAGTTCTTTCCCAAGCAGGGCTCTATGGCACAGTAACTTGCGCCTTCACGTTTAACGTGGGACATTTCCTCCGTCTTCTTCCCTGTAGATGGTAGTGGGAAGACTATTGCTCTACCGTTTTGTTTCTTGAGAGGTGAGTGCAAGACCCTCACACGCATATCTCAAAAGGCTTCGCGCTTCGCGAACCAAGGGGTTAGCACCAAATCATGTTTGACGCGGCCTCGTTTCTCTGAGTTCAGTGGAAGGCTCTGCTGACGCTAGCTCACGTACATTTGAAGGCCCTTCCAAATTCGTGACCCGAGACTTTGGTGGAGAGAAGCCCTCCACACAACGTGTTCCCCACTGTGGTGTATCTCGCATTCCGTCTCTTTTCTCTCGCCCTAAGCTTTAACACGGCGCTTCCATCCGTAGGGAAAGAGCTGGTCGTCGACGGACGGCAACCCTCTAGATTTGTCCTTAGAGTTAAACACCCGTAGGCAATCTTCCCTATGCTTCCTCACATCATACATTTCCATACTCACCCTTCTTCGTGGAACGACGGGCGGCACATTCGAAACGGACAGCTCACTCTAGGGCACGTCCCTCGTGCCTTCACGCCCACGGCGGAAAACACTTTTATCTTCCTGAAACCATATGATAGCTGAGGGAAGACTTCTTCACAAGGGGTTTGTCAAGCACCGTCCCAGGACACATTCTTTATGCCTTCACACGTTCGCGCCAGAATGCCGCTCATACGTAGGCGTACGGCTTTCCAGGGTTTCCTTCTCAGACTTAAAGGCGTGACCTTTTCCCTCTGCTCTCTCTCGCACTCTTGAAAACATTTCTCACGGAACAAGGTTTGAACCGGGAGAGACAATCTCCACTCCTTATTTCCGTGGCGCAGGCATGGGGCACATGCCTTGCGCTGTCACACTTACCTTGGAATAGACTACCATTTTCAGGGAAGAGGTTGGGAGAAACACGGTTTCTCTGCAGTGGTGTTTCTTCAGACCGACGTGCACGCCGCCTGTTTAGGGTTCCACACGTTCATGTTGTGACTAGGTTTTCCCCGTGAAGCCAGATGGAAGCTCGAAGGCGCGGTTTGACACAGACTTGTTTCGCACAGTGTAGTCTGTGGCTTTCCTTTGGCGAACTCACGTACGTTTGAAAACCCTTCTAGCGTCGTGAGCCGTGGTGTTCATTGAGAGAAGCCCTCCATACAAAGTGGTTCCACGAGTAAGGTATAGCAGGCTTTTCCTCTGCTTCCGTTCACACTCGGCGTCAAGCTGCTTCGATCCTTAGGAAAGGAGGCGGGGAGTCGAAGGACCGCTCCTCCACAGCATTGTCTCTTAGACTTAAGTGTACAGCTCGTTCCTTACGCTTCCTCCCATTTCCAGACACACACCTCCCTAGGGGACAACTTGTTAGTTGGTGGTCGCATTCGACCCACATTTTCCTTCACCATTCAGCCTATGGCATTGTCCTTACGCTTTCACACGAAGTCCTGAAAACGCTTCTCCCTTCCCGAAGCAAGATCTGGGTTGACAGGAGCTTGAGACACAACTCCTCTCTCAAACAGTGGTAGACGGCCCAGCATTTGTGCCTTCACTTTGAACGTCGGAAAGTTCTTCCAACTTCTTCCCCGGAGGCGGTAGTGGAAAGACTAGTTCCCTACAGTTTGGTTTCGTGAGAGGTGAGTGTAAGACGCCTACCTTATATAGCAACGCACATGTCTCCAAAGGCTTCTTTCTTCAAGCACCACGATGTTAGCGCGAAAGCCTGTTTGACATGGCCTTGTTTCTCAGAATTCAGTGTCAGGCTACTACTGCTACTGAGGCTAGCCCACGTACATTGCAAGACCCATCCACCTCCATGACACAGGACGTAATGGAGAGAAACCCTCCGCACAACGTGTTCCTCACTGTGCGGTATCGCGCGTTCCATCTCTTTTCGTTCACACGAGGTTTAAGGAGCGGCTTCGCATCCTTACGAGAAGAGATGGTAGTCGAAGGACGGGAACCCTCGAGACTTGTTCTTAGAGTTAAACAAACGCATGCCATCTTCCTTATGCTTCCGCAGTCATCCATTTCCATACACATCCTTCTTCGTGTAACGACGGCAGGCACCTTCGAAGCGGAGAGCGAAGTCTCGTCTACGTCCCTTATGCCTTCACACCCACTACGGAAAACAGTTTCCTCCTACGGAAACGATACGGCAGTTGAGGGAAGCCTTCTTCACAAGTGGTTTCTCGAGCACCGTCACAGGGCACATTCTAGATGCCTTCACCATGTCACGCGAAAGTGCTTCCCCGACTTACGTGTATGGCTTTCCTGACGGGTCTCCTTCTCACGCTTCAAACCATGACCTTTTCCATCTGCTCTCTCTCATACTCTTGGAAACGCTTCTCACGGAACAGGATTCGAATCGCGACAGACATTTACACTAGTTACTTCCGTGGCACAGGCACGGGGCACATTCCTTGCGATTTCCCACTTCCATTGCAAAAGTCTACCAGTTTCAGGGAAGGTGATAGTAGACGCACGGTTTCTCTGCAGTGGTGTTTCTGCAGTAGGATACCACACAGACATTATGTGACTATGGATTCCTCGGGAACCCAGATGGAAGCTCGAAGTCGCGATCGACACAGACGTGGTTCGCCGAGATTCGTGTATGCCTTTCCTTTGGCGAAGTCACATACTTTCGCAAACCCTTCTATCTTCGTGACACATGCTGTTCGTTGAGAAAAGCCCTCCATCAGAAGTTGTGCCGCGAGTGAGGTATATCACCCTTCCTTGCCCTCCGTTTCCTTTCACACTTGGCTTCAAGCCGCTTCGTTCCTTAGCAAAGAAGAAGGGCAGTCGAAGGACCGCACCTCCACAGCGTTGTTTCTTGGAGTTAAGTGTATAGCACGTCCGTTACGCTTCCTCCCACTTCCAGACACACACCTCTCTAGGGGACAACGAGTGTGTTGGTGGTCACGTTCGACCCACATTTCTCTTCACAATTCAGCGTGTGGCATTTTCCTTGTGTTTCCACACAAAGTACCGACAGCGCTTCTATCTTCCCGAAACAAGATCTGAGTTGGGAGAAGCTTTCGACACAAGTTCTTTCCCAAGCAGGGCTCTATGGCACAGTAACTTGCGCCTTCACGTTTAACGTGGGACATTTCCTCCGTCTTCTTCCCTGTAGATGGTAGTGGGAAGACTATTGCTCTACCGTTTTGTTTCTTGAGAGGTGAGTGCAAGACCCTCACACACATATCTCAAAAGGCTTCGCGCTTCGCGAACCAAGGGGTTAGCACCAAATCATGTTTGACGCGGCCTCGTTTCTCTGAGTTCAGTGGAAGGCTCTGCTGACGCTAGCTCACGTACATTTGAAGGCCCTTCCAAATTCGTGACCCAAGACTTTGGTGGAGAGAAGCCCTCCACACAACGTGTTCCCCACTGTGGTGTATCTCGCATTCCGTCTCTTTTCTCTCGCCCTAAGCTTTAACACGGCGCTTCCATCCGTAGGGAAAGAGCTGGTCGTCGACGGACGGCAACCCTCTAGATTTGTCCTTAGAGTTAAACACCCGTAGGCAATCTTCCCTATGCTTCCTCACATCATACATTTCCATACTCACCCTTCTTCGTGGAACGACGGGCGGCACATTCGAAACGGACAGCTCACTCTAGGGCACGTCCCTCGTGCCTTCACGCCCACGGCGGAAAACACTTTTATCTTCCTGAAACCATATGATAGCTGAGGGAAGACTTCTTCACAAGGGGTTTGTCAAGCACCGTCCCAGGACACATTCTTTATGCCTTCACACGTTCGCGCCAGAATGCCGCTCATACGTAGGCGTACGGCTTTCCAGGGTTTCCTTCTCAGACTTAAAGGCGTGACCTTTTCCCTCTGCTCTCTCTCGCACTCTTGAAAACATTTCTCACGGAACAAGGTTTGAACCGGGAGAGACAATCTCCACTCCTTATTTCCGTGGCGCAGGCATGGGGCACATGCCTTGCGCTGTCACACTTACCTTGGAATGGACTACCATTTTCAGGGAAGAGGTTGGGAGAAACACGGTTTCTCTGCAGTGGTGTTTCTTCAGACCGACGTGCACGCCGCCTGTTTAGGGTTCCACACGTTCATGTTGTGACTAGGTTTTCCCCGTGAAGCCAGATGGAAGCTCGAAGGCGCGGTTTGACACAGACTTGTTTCGCACAGTGTAGTCTGTGGCTTTCCTTTGGCGAACTCACGTACGTTTGAAAACCCTTCTAGCGTCGTGAGCCGTGGTGTTCATTGAGAGAAGCCCTCCATACAAAGTGGTTCCACGAGTAAGGTATAGCAGGCTTTTCCTCTGCTTCCGTTCACACTCGGCGTCAAGCTGCTTCGATCCTTAGGAAAGGAGGCGGGGAGTCGAAGGACCGCTCCTCCACAGCATTGTCTCTTAGACTTAAGTGTACAGCTCGTTCCTTACGCTTCCTCCCATTTCCAGACACACACCTCCCTAGGGGACAACTTGTTAGTTGGTGGTCGCATTCGACCCACATTTTCCTTCACCATTCAGCCTATGGCATTGTCCTTACGCTTTCACACGAAGTCCTGAAAACGCTTCTCCCTTCCCGAAGCAAGATCTGGGTTGACAGGAGCTTGAGACACAACTCCTCTCTCAAACAGTGGTAGACGGCCCAGCATTTGTGCCTTCACTTTGAACGTCGGAAAGTTCTTCCAACTTCTTCCCCGGAGGCGGTAGTGGAAAGACTAGTTCCCTACAGTTTGGTTTCGTGAGAGGTGAGTGTAAGACGCCTACCTTATATAGCAACGCACATGTCTCCAAAGGCTTCTTTCTTCAAGCACCACGATGTTAGCGCGAAAGCCTGTTTGACATGGCCTTGTTTCTCAGAATTCAGTGTCAGGCTACTACTGCTACTGAGGCTAGCCCACGTACATTGCAAGACCCATCCACCTCCATGACACAGGACGTAATGGAGAGAAACCCTCCGCACAACGTGTTCCTCACTGTGCGGTATCGCGCGTTCCATCTCTTTTCGTTCACACGAGGTTTAAGGAGCGGCTTCGCATCCTTACGAGAAGAGATGGTAGTCGAAGGACGGGAACCCTCGAGACTTGTTCTTAGAGTTAAACAAACGCATGCCATCTTCCTTATGCTTCCGCAGTCATCCATTTCCATACACATCCTTCTTCGTGTAACGACGGCAGGCACCTTCGAAGCGGAGAGCGAAGTCTCGTCTACGTCCCTTATGCCTTCACACCCACTACGGAAAACAGTTTCCTCCTACGGAAACGATACGGCAGTTGAGGGAAGCCTTCTTCACAAGTGGTTTCTCGAGCACCGTCACAGGGCACATTCTAGATGCCTTCACCATGTCACGCGAAAGTGCTTCCCCGACTTACGTGTATGGCTTTCCTGACGGGTCTCCTTCTCACGCTTCAAACCATGACCTTTTCCATCTGCTCTCTCTCATACTCTTGGAAACGCTTCTCACGGAACAGGATTCGAATCGCGACAGACATTTACACTAGTTACTTCCGTGGCACAGGCACGGGGCACATTCCTTGCGATTTCCCACTTCCATTGCAAAAGTCTACCAGTTTCAGGGAAGGTGATAGTAGACGCACGGTTTCTCTGCAGTGGTGTTTCTGCAGTAGGATACCACACAGACATTATGTGACTATGGATTCCTCGGGAACCCAGATGGAAGCTCGAAGTCGCGATCGACACAGACGTGGTTCGCCGAGATTCGTGTATGCCTTTCCTTTGGCGAAGTCACATACTTTCGCAAACCCTTCTATCTTCGTGACACATGCTGTTCGTTGAGAAAAGCCCTCCATCAGAAGTTGTGCCGCGAGTGAGGTATATCACCCTTCCTTGCCCTCCGTTTCCTTTCACACTTGGCTTCAAGCCGCTTCGTTCCTTAGCAAAGAAGAAGGGCAGTCGAAGGACCGCACCTCCACAGCGTTGTTTCTTGGAGTTAAGTGTATAGCACGTCCGTTACGCTTCCTCCCACTTCCAGACACACACCTCTCTAGGGGACAACGAGTGTGTTGGTGGTCACGTTCGACCCACATTTCTCTTCACAATTCAGCGTGTGGCATTTTCCTTGTGTTTCCACACAAAGTACCGACAGCGCTTCTATCTTCCCGAAACAAGATCTGAGTTGGGAGAAGCTTTCGACACAAGTTCTTTCCCAAGCAGGGCTCTATGGCACAGTAACTTGCGCCTTCACGTTTAACGTGGGACATTTCCTCCGTCTTCTTCCCTGTAGATGGTAGTGGGAAGACTATTGCTCTACCGTTTTGTTTCTTGAGAGGTGAGTGCAAGACCCTCACACACATATCTCAAAAGGCTTCGCGCTTCGCGAACCAAGGGGTTAGCACCAAATCATGTTTGACGCGGCCTCGTTTCTCTGAGTTCAGTGGAAGGCTCTGCTGACGCTAGCTCACGTACATTTGAAGGCCCTTCCAAATTCGTGACCCGAGACTTTGGTGGAGAGAAGCCCTCCACACAACGTGTTCCCCACTGTGGTGTATCTCGCATTCCGTCTCTTTTCTCTCGCCCTAAGCTTTAACACGGCGCTTCCATCCGTAGGGAAAGAGCTGGTCGTCGACGGACGGCAACCCTCTAGATTTGTCCTTAGAGTTAAACACCCGTAGGCAATCTTCCCTATGCTTCCTCACATCATACATTTCCATACTCACCCTTCTTCGTGGAACGACGGGCGGCACATTCGAAACGGACAGCTCACTCTAGGGCACGTCCCTCGTGCCTTCACGCCCACGGCGGAAAACACTTTTATCTTCCTGAAACCATATGATAGCTGAGGGAAGACTTCTTCACAAGGGGTTTGTCAAGCACCGTCCCAGGACACATTCTTTATGCCTTCACACGTTCGCGCCAGAATGCCGCTCATACGTAGGCGTACGGCTTTCCAGGGTTTCCTTCTCAGACTTAAAGGCGTGACCTTTTCCCTCTGCTCTCTCTCGCACTCTTGAAAACATTTCTCACGGAACAAGGTTTGAACCGGGAGAGACAATCTCCACTCCTTATTTCCGTGGCGCAGGCATGGGGCACATGCCTTGCGCTGTCACACTTACCTTGGAATGGACTACCATTTTCAGGGAAGAGGTTGGGAGAAACACGGTTTCTGTGCAGTGGTGTTTCTTCAGACCGACGTGCACGCCGCCTGTTTAGGGTTCCACACGTTCATGTTGTGACTAGGTTTTCCCCGTGAAGCCAGATGGAAGCTCGAAGGCGCGGTTTGACACAGACTTGTTTCGCACAGTGTAGTCTGTGGCTTTCCTTTGGCGAACTCACGTACGTTTGAAAACCCTTCTAGCGTCGTGAGCCGTGGTGTTCATTGAGAGAAGCCCTCCATACAAAGTGGTTCCCCGAGTAAGGTATAGCAGGCTTTTCCTCTGCTTCCGTTCACACTCGGCGTCAAGCTGCTTCGATCCTTAGGAAAGGAGGCGGGGAGTCGAAGGACGGCTCCTCCACAGCATTGTCTCTTAGACTTAAGTGTACAGCTCGTTCCTTACGCTTCCTCCCATTTCCAGACACACACCTCCCTAGGGGACAACTTGTTAGTTGGTGGTCGCATTCGACCCACATTTTCCTTCACCATTCAGCCTATGGCATTGTCCTTACGCTTTCACACGAAGTCCTGAAAACGCTTCTCCCTTCCCGAAGCAAGATCTGGGTTGACAGGAGCTTGAGACACAACTCCTCTCTCAAACAGTGGTAGACGGCCCAGCATTTGTGCCTTCACTTTGAACGTCGGAAAGTTCTTCCAACTTCTTCCCCGGAGGCGGTAGTGGAAAGACTAGTTCCCTACAGTTTGGTTTCGTGAGAGGTGAGTGTAAGACGCCTACCTTATATAGCAACGCACATGTCTCCAAAGGCTTCTTTCTTCAAGCACCACGATGTTAGCGCGAAAGCCTGTTTGACATGGCCTTGTTTCTCAGAATTCAGTGTCAGGCTACTACTGCTACTGAGGCTAGCCCACGTACATTGCAAGACCCATCCACCTCCATGACACAGGACGTAATGGAGAGAAACCCTCCGCACAACGTGTTCCTCACTGTGCGGTATCGCGCGTTCCATCTCTTTTCGTTCACACGAGGTTTAAGGAGCGGCTTCGCATCCTTACGAGAAGAGATGGTAGTCGAAGGACGGGAACCCTCGAGACTTGTTCTTAGAGTTAAACAAACGCATGCCATCTTCCTTATGCTTCCGCAGTCATCCATTTCCATACACATCCTTCTTCGTGTAACGACGGCAGGCACCTTCGAAGCGGAGAGCGAAGTCTCGTCTACGTCCCTTATGCCTTCACACCCACTACGGAAAACAGTTTCCTCCTACGGAAACGATACGGCAGTTGAGGGAAGCCTTCTTCACAAGTGGTTTCTCGAGCACCGTCACAGGGCACATTCTAGATGCCTTCACCATGTCACGCGAAAGTGCTTCCCCGACTTACGTGTATGGCTTTCCTGACGGGTCTCCTTCTCACGCTTCAAACCATGACCTTTTCCATCTGCTCTCTCTCATACTCTTGGAAACGCTTCTCACGGAACAGGATTCGAATCGCGACAGACATTTACACTAGTTACTTCCGTGGCACAGGCACGGGGCACATTCCTTGCGATTTCCCACTTCCATTGCAAAAGTCTACCAGTTTCAGGGAAGGTGATAGTAGACGCACGGTTTCTCTGCAGTGGTGTTTCTGCAGTAGGATACCACACAGACATTATGTGACTATGGATTCCTCGGGAACCCAGATGGAAGCTCGAAGTCGCGATCGACACAGACGTGGTTCGCCGAGATTCGTGTATGCCTTTCCTTTGGCGAAGTCACATACTTTCGCAAACCCTTCTATCTTCGTGACACATGCTGTTCGTTGAGAAAAGCCCTCCATCAGAAGTTGTGCCGCGAGTGAGGTATATCACCCTTCCTTGCCCTCCGTTTCCTTTCACACTTGGCTTCAAGCCGCTTCGTTCCTTAGCAAAGAAGAAGGGCAGTCGAAGGACCGCACCTCCACAGCGTTGTTTCTTGGAGTTAAGTGTATAGCACGTCCGTTACGCTTCCTCCCACTTCCAGACACACACCTCTCTAGGGGACAACGAGTGTGTTGGTGGTCACGTTCGACCCACATTTCTCTTCACAATTCAGCGTGTGGCATTTTCCTTGTGTTTCCACACAAAGTACCGACAGCGCTTCTATCTTCCCGAAACAAGATCTGAGTTGGGAGAAGCTTTCGACACAAGTTCTTTCCCAAGCAGGGCTCTATGGCACAGTAACTTGCGCCTTCACGTTTAACGTGGGACATTTCCTCCGTCTTCTTCCCTGTAGATGGTAGTGGGAAGACTATTGCTCTACCGTTTTGTTTCTTGAGAGGTGAGTGCAAGACCCTCACACACATATCTCAAAAGGCTTCGCGCTTCGCGAACCAAGGGGTTAGCACCAAATCATGTTTGACGCGGCCTCGTTTCTCTGAGTTCAGTGGAAGGCTCTGCTGACGCTAGCTCACGTACATTTGAAGGCCCTTCCAAATTCGTGACCCGAGACTTTGGTGGAGAGAAGCCCTCCACACAACGTGTTCCCCACTGTGGTGTATCTCGCATTCCGTCTCTTTTCTCTCGCCCTAAGCTTTAACACGGCGCTTCCATCCGTAGGGAAAGAGCTGGTCGTCGACGGACGGCAACCCTCTAGATTTGTCCTTAGAGTTAAACACCCGTAGGCAATCTTCCCTATGCTTCCTCACATCATACATTTCCATACTCACCCTTCTTCGTGGAACGACGGGCGGCACATTCGAAACGGACAGCTCACTCTAGGGCACGTCCCTCGTGCCTTCACGCCCACGGCGGAAAACACTTTTATCTTCCTGAAACCATATGATAGCTGAGGGAAGACTTCTTCACAAGGGGTTTGTCAAGCACCGTCCCAGGACACATTCTTTATGCCTTCACACGTTCGCGCCAGAATGCCGCTCATACGTAGGCGTACGGCTTTCCAGGGTTTCCTTCTCAGACTTAAAGGCGTGACCTTTTCCCTCTGCTCTCTCTCGCACTCTTGAAAACATTTCTCACGGAACAAGGTTTGAACCGGGAGAGACAATCTCCACTCCTTATTTCCGTGGCGCAGGCATGGGGCACATGCCTTGCGCTGTCACACTTACCTTGGAATGGACTACCATTTTCAGGGAAGAGGTTGGGAGAAACACGGTTTCTGTGCAGTGGTGTTTCTTCAGACCGACGTGCACGCTGCCTGTTTAGGGCTCCACACGTTCATGTTGTGACTAGGTTTTCCCCGTGAAGCCAGATGGAAGCTCGAAGGCGCGGTTTGACACAGACTTGTTTCGCACAGTGTAGTCTGTGGCTTTCCTTTGGCGAACTCACGTACGTTTGAAAACCCTTCTAGCGTCGTGAGCCGTGGTGTTCATTGAGAGAAGCCCTCCATACAAAGTGGTTCCCCGAGTAAGGTATAGCAGGCTTTTCCTCTGCTTCCGTTCACACTCGGCGTCATGCTGCTTCGATCCTTAGGAAAGGAGGCGGGGAGTCGAAGGACGGCTCCTCCACAGCATTGTCTCTTAGACTTAAGTGTACAGCTCGTTCCTTACGCTTCCTCCCATTTCCAGACACACACCTCCCTAGGGGACAACTTGTTAGTTGGTGGTCGCATTCGACCCACATTTTCCTTCACCATTCAGCCTATGGCATTGTCCTTACGCTTTCACACGAAGTCCTGAAAACGCTTCTCCCTTCCCGAAGCAAGATCTGGGTTGACAGGAGCTTGAGACACAACTCCTCTCTCAAACAGTGGTAGACGGCCCAGCATTTGTGCCTTCACTTTGAACGTCGGAAAGTTCTTCCAACTTCTTCCCCGGAGGCGGTAGTGGAAAGACTAGTTCCCTACAGTTTGGTTTCGTGAGAGGTGAGTGTAAGACGCCTACCTTATATAGCAACGCACATGTCTCCAAAGGCTTCTTTCTTCAAGCACCACGATGTTAGCGCGAAAGCCTGTTTGACATGGCCTTGTTTCTCAGAATTCAGTGTCAGGCTACTACTGCTACTGAGGCTAGCCCACGTACATTGCAAGACCCATCCACCTCCATGACACAGGACGTAATGGAGAGAAACCCTCCGCACAACGTGTTCCTCACTGTGCGGTATCGCGCGTTCCATCTCTTTTCGTTCACACGAGGTTTAAGGAGCGGCTTCGCATCCTTACGAGAAGAGATGGTAGTCGAAGGACGGGAACCCTCGAGACTTGTTCTTAGAGTTAAACAAACGCATGCCATCTTCCTTATGCTTCCGCAGTCATCCATTTCCATACACATCCTTCTTCGTGTAACGACGGCAGGCACCTTCGAAGCGGAGAGCGAAGTCTCGTCTACGTCCCTTATGCCTTCACACCCACTACGGAAAACAGTTTCCTCCTACGGAAACGATACGGCAGTTGAGGGAAGCCTTCTTCACAAGTGGTTTCTCGAGCACCGTCACAGGGCACATTCTAGATGCCTTCACCATGTCACGCGAAAGTGCTTCCCCGACTTACGTGTATGGCTTTCCTGACGGGTCTCCTTCTCACGCTTCAAACCATGACCTTTTCCATCTGCTCTCTCTCATACTCTTGGAAACGCTTCTCACGGAACAGGATTCCAATCGCGACAGACATTTACACTAGTTACTTCCGTGGCACAGGCACGGGGCACATTCCTTGCGATTTCCCACTTCCATTGCAAAAGTCTACCAGTTTCAGGGAAGGTGATAGTAGACGCACGGTTTCTCTGCAGTGGTGTTTCTGCAGTAGGATACAACACATACATTATGTGACTATGGGTTCCTCGGGAACCCAGATGGAAGCTCGAAGTCGCGATCGACACAGACGTGGTTCGCCGAGATTCGTGTATGCCTTTCCTTTGGCGAAGTCACATACTTTCGCAAACCCTTCTATCTTCGTGACACATGGTGTTCGTTGAGAAAAGCCCTCCATCAGAAGTTGTGCCGCGAGTGAGGTATATCACCCTTCCTTGCCCTCCGTTTCCTTTCACACTTGGCTTCAAGCCGCTTCGTTCCTTAGCAAAGAAGAAGGGCAGTCGAAGGACCGCACCTCCACAGCGTTGTTTCTTGGAGTTAAGTGTATAGCACGTCCGTTACGCT
>NW_028275088.1:0-71308 GCF_037043125.1 Eumetopias jubatus | reverse complement strand
GTCTGCGGGGGAGAAGCACAATTTTCGGAGCCTGTCCCTGGCACAGCCCAGACTGTGGGTTTGCTGCCACAGGCCAAACCGAATTAGCTCTTGTAAACTTGCCCAAGACACTAAAGGAGGGTTCCGAGGAAATAGTGCACCCAAAACAGCGCATCCCCGGAGTCGGAGAAAACTGGGAGGGGGGGGGAGGGGGGGCTGGACAGAGAGCGGGGGGAAGAGCGGGAGCGGCGCGGAGAAGGAGAGGAGGAGAGAGGGTGGGCCCAGGGAGAGGAACAGGGAGCGAGAGGAGGGGGTGCGACGGAGAGAGGAGGGCAGAGGAGGAGGGAGGCCTGGGGACAGGGAGGGAGGGAGGGGGAGGGAGAGAGGGAGGGAGCGAGGACGGGCGGAGGCAGGGAGGGAGGCTGAATTCTGTACATTGCACAGCCTACAGCCTGAAAGGAAACATGCCTCCCTGGACGTCAAGAGGAGATCTGAAAGCACCCGTGGACCTGCAGACAGATCCCACGAGGTCATGCGGGGTGAGATGGAGAGGCAAAGCCCCAAAGAGATGAAGTGAAGGCTTCTCAGAGGTCTGCGGGAAACCCTCATGCCCACCGCGGACAGGCACGAGTCGGGAACGCCAGAGAGAGGTGGGAGGGAGTTAGTCACGCAGCAGTTGCACGAAGACCTAAGGTGACAGGGCTTTGCGCATTGGCCCACAATGCTCACTCTGCACATCCAAGGAGCCCGATGCGCTCCTAGCGGAAGGCACGCTCCAAAGACATGCCCAGGCCAGTGGACGAGCGAGGCAGAGACGCGTCTCTCGGCAGCCTACAGAGTTGGGACTGACCCATCACACACCGGGGAGCCTCGGGGAGAGGAAGAGCCAGCTTCCCCTTCGGATGCGCGGAGGCCAGAAGGCGGTGCGTGATACGTTCGACAGGTGCAGAGAAAAACTACCGCAACGTGCAGGCGACGTTCGGCGCCAATGACCCAGAAAATGTTCACAAGACGTAAGGAGAAGGAGTGCGAGGAGGAGCCCGTGGGTCGGGAGGGGTGGGGCTGGGATGGAGGTGGGAGGCGGGGCTCTATGCTAAGGAGAGTCCGGCCTGCCGAAATGAAGCGGGTCCCTGAGTCCGTTAAGTCAAGCTGCTAGCCTGAAATAAGGCATCCCCGTAGAGTACATGCCAAACAAACACCAGAGCAGGATTTGACTATGGAAGTACTCTGGGTTGCCTATCCGGCCCCAAAGACAAATGCGTCCAGGGCAGGCATCCGTTTGCATTCCTCGGCTGAGCACGCACCCAGCTGTCTCTTGTATGCTGTATGATGCCCTTCCGTGGACTCATGACAGACAGCCGGGAGCAGGCCCCTCGCACCCACGCCCTCTCGCCTTCTCTCCCTCTCAACCTCCCAGCCCGTCTCCCTCCTGGGCCGGTCCCGCCCCACGCTGGGGACCCCGCGCACCTCCCCTCCCGCTCCCAAGTGCCCACCCCCCCCCCCCGGCCGCCCCCAGCATCCTCGAAGCTCAAGCCCACTCCCACCGGCAATGTTAAGGCGATGCACCTTAACGATCACTTTGTTCTGGAAGTAGGGGTTGCTCCCAAAGGAAAACATCAACCTGAAGCGGGATTTGGGATGGCCCAGTACCTCCACCTGCCCCGCCGAAGAAAGAGGACGGGAAGGGGGAACGTGTCTTCTAGGTGCCCCGAGCTGTTTGCCTGGCTGCGGCACTGAACCACGTTGCCCGGCCCCCTCCTGCTCAAACCCCACGCCCACCGGGCCTCCCCCAGCCTCCGTCTCCCAGGACTGACCTCCAAATGGGTCATGGAGCTGAGCACGTGTCTGTCCTGGTCACCCGTCACGGCCGATATCTTGGGGTGTTTCAGGATCTGCCTTGGGTCAAGGAGCCTCGCCGGCACGTGCTACGGAAAGAGAGGCAGGAGCCCCCCGGACCTTGCCGGCCGAGAGCAAGCGACCGAAGTTGCAAAAGTGCGGAAACGCCAAGCACTGCCGCCCTCCCAACCTGGTCAGCTCCTGCCCTTCCTTCCCACCTGCTCCACCCTGGGGAGTCCCTTGGCTTCCAGCACCTCTGAGGCTGCCTGCCCCCGACAGGGCAAGGCCGAGGGCCTGACTGCGCTCTGCTCCCACGTCCCCCTGGCCTGTGCGTGTGGCCTGCAGGCAGTCACTGCTTTGGACGGCTGGATGTGCTCCGTCCCACTGTCACGGCCGGGATTGCTTGTGTGTTTGCCTGAAGCCCCGTGACTTTGAGGGGCCTCCTGTGCCCAGGAGGGGGCCGCTCGGGTCACCTGGAGCACGGCTGCCCACCCACGGCCCAAAGCGTGGTCCTGGCAGAGTCAGCGAGCGAGGGAGGGAAAGCGGTAGGTGGGGGCAGGGGGAAAGCCAAAGAGAGAGAGGGACAGAGAGACCCCACACCGGGAGGAAGGGACACAGAGGGAGGGCAGGGAGGACAGGGGGAGAGGGCGGGCGAGGACACAGAGGGGGAGAGACAGGCAGGGAGGAAAGGTGCGGGTAGGCGCCCGGGCCTGGGGCCCCGGCCTGGCTGTGTGGGGCCTGTGGAGACAGAGTTTGCAGCACCCCGGCAGCGCCGTGTCTGGGTTCCCGCGGTCGGCCGAAGCGAGGCGGCCCGCTGACCGGCTTGGCAACCCGAGAGCGGACGACATTGTGGGTCTGCCCTGAACTTTGGAAATTTGGAAAACCACGCAGGCTCTGAAGGACAGGGAACGGGGGAGGGCAGCCTCTCCGTGTGCCCCATGTACCCAGCAAACGTTTCCTTCCAATGTCTGCTCTGAGCCAAGCGGGCTTTGTGCTACCCTACTTGTCGAAGCGTGTTGACCCGTGTTCCCTGAACCCCGCAAGGCTGTTGGGAGTGTGCTGCAGCCCCAAAGCTTCCGCCCGCAGCTTCTGCACAGACAGGGTCTGGACAGGTCGCAGCCCCAGCGTTCTCACCCCCGCCGCGCCCCGCCTTCCTCTGCTGTGCATTGTAGGGATCGTGGGCCCACTCCCACCCGACAAGGGGGCGGAGAGCCCTTCCCCCCAGCGCTCATGGCCGTGGCCGTGGCTCTGCTGCTGCCCTCCTCGCGGTGATCCTCCACAGCAGCCAAGCCCCACCAGCCGGAGGAAGGATACGGCCTGGGATGCCCTGGATAGGACGGCCCTCCGGCGAGCCAGGTGAGAACTCCGCTTCTGATTCATCCTGCGCTTGGGCCGCAAGTAGGGCCTGGCAGCTTGGGCGTCCACAGAGCTGAGCGCCAACTGAACAACCTCCAGCGCGGCCAGTGGGGCCCCCGGCTGGATCGGGACCCAGCCCTGGCCCTTCCTGCCGCAGCTCCTGCAGCTTCTCGTCCTGCTCTGCTTGTGCCACCTCCTCGTCTTCCGCCGCCACGACCTCCACCAGCGCCACGATATCCTCCCCCACGACCACCAAATCCTCCCCCGCGCCGGCCTCGCCTCTGCGCTGCGGGGCCTCAGCCTCCTGCGCAGCCTCTGCCGCCATGCCCCCCCGCACCTAGGGCCTGCGGCACCCCCGCCTCGCCCCAGGCGCCTGCCTCCCCACCGGGCCCCCTCCTCCTCACGACCCCCTCAGCGGACTAAGGTGGTCCAGGATTCCGGGGCAGCCCCGGCTTCGCCGGACCCCGCCTGGCTCTCCATGGGGCCCTGGACCCGAACGACCGGCAGGCCACGGAGCGAAGGAGCTGGAGGGGCGAGCACGCGGCTCCCACAAGCGGCCGGCAGGTGGCGCTCTGGCGCCCACGGCTGGAGGCCGGTACCCAGCGGAGGCGGCGGGCCTGGGGGACGCATGCGCACAAAGCCTTGGGGCCCGGTGGCGTCTGGGTGGCGTCTGGGTGGCGGGGCGGGGGGGGCGCCTGTGGCCTTGGCGGGATGGGAGCCCGGCCTCACGCCCAGGACGCTGACCGGCCCCGGGACCCCACCAGTGGCACGGCGGTGGGCGTGGCCGCACCCGGCCCCGCCCCTCGCCCCCGCGGGAGCCGGTCCGCACGCGCGTCTCCTCACGGGTGGCGTCCGTGCCCGGACCCTGGCCATCTTCTTCGCTGACACCTCCCAGGCCATTCCCGGGAGGTCCCTGCTATCACAAACCTCGTGTTCACCTTCTCGTCAGTTCCCCTGGGAACACGCTACTGGCACCGGGGAATTCAAACCCAGCGGCTCAATAGCGTGACCGCCCGCCGCCCGGAAACCTCACCCGGCCCCTTCTTAGTCACGCCGGGGCGAAGCCCTGAAGTCATCCGCTGGTGCTCCAACCACTGCCACATGGCTGTCCACATGGCTTTCCCCCCTTTCCCCGCCCGGTGCGGGAGGGAGTCGGGAGGCCGCCCAGCAGGATCCGGGATGCGGGGACCTCCCCGCCCCAACGACCCGCCTCTCCTACAAAGAGAGGAACCGCACACAGGTATTGGGCCTGAAATTTACAAGGAGCCACGGTCCGAGGCCACCTCCGTGCTTACACAACCACTGGCACAGCCCCGGTGAGGTCCGCGATTGGGACTCGGGGGCATGCTAATGGGCCGCCCCCGTAGCCTAAAGGGTAATAACTCTGGGTGTGTTCTTTCGTTAAAGCCACTGCTAGGACTCGCTCCCACCATACTTTCCTCTGCCGGGCCCTTCCTCTTTGCTTTCTCCCTCCTTGTCTGACTGCCGCGCTCCCTTTCCCTGTGTCTGCCTTCCCGCCTCACCATAACTGCCAGGGATGTCCGAGCTCCAGCCTAATGGTCCCCGGAGCCTGCTTTTGTCCGCCTTCCTGAGGAGCTGTGGCTGTCTCGGCTGCCCCAGCTCTGCTGCAAGTTCTTCCTTGGTCTGTCTCTCACTGAGTGGAGTGCCAGCCAGGGAGGGGATGGCAAAGTGAGCACTGGCAGCACACCCTGCCCTTTCTCCGGTACTCACCAGGTCCTTCGCGACAGCCCCACACCGCATGCCGGTCCGCTGCGCGGAGGCATTCCGGAATGTGTACGATGCACGCTGCATGAGGTTGGAGGAAGGCCCAGTGGGTGACGGCAAGGCCGAGGGCGTTGGTGTTGCATCGCCCTGGGAGGGCCTCCCGTCCCTAAGAGGAATGGGTCGGGCCGCCCGTGGCACGAGGGGGGGATTTGAGCGGAAAGAGGCCGGAGGAGCCCCCTTGGGGTGAAGTGCAGGGTTCTGGGCCGTAGCGCGTCACCGTTTCAAACTCTACTTGTCGACGCAAACGGGGGACCCTGCACGGATAACAGCGCCCGGCCGTCTGCGGGGGAGAAGCACAATTTTCGGAGCCTGTCCCTGGCACAGCCCAGACTGTGGGTTTGCTGCCACAGGCCAAACCGAATTAGCTCTTGTAAACTTGCCCAAGACACTAAAGGAGGGTTCCGAGGAAATAGTGCACCCAAAACAGCGCATCCCCGGAGTCGGAGAAAACTGGGAGGGGGGGGGAGGGGGGGCTGGACAGAGAGCGGGGGGAAGAGCGGGAGCGGCGCGGAGAAGGAGAGGAGGAGAGAGGGTGGGCCCAGGGAGAGGAACAGGGAGCGAGAGGAGGGGGTGCGACGGAGAGAGGAGGGCAGAGGAGGAGGGAGGCCTGGGGACAGGGAGGGAGGGAGGGGGAGGGAGAGAGGGAGGGAGCGAGGACGGGCGGAGGCAGGGAGGGAGGCTGAATTCTGTACATTGCACAGCCTACAGCCTGAAAGGAAACATGCCTCCCTGGACGTCAAGAGGAGATCTGAAAGCACCCGTGGACCTGCAGACAGATCCCACGAGGTCATGCGGGGTGAGATGGAGAGGCAAAGCCCCAAAGAGATGAAGTGAAGGCTTCTCAGAGGTCTGCGGGAAACCCTCATGCCCACCGCGGACAGGCACGAGTCGGGAACGCCAGAGAGAGGTGGGAGGGAGTTAGTCACGCAGCAGTTGCACGAAGACCTAAGGTGACAGGGCTTTGCGCATTGGCCCACAATGCTCACTCTGCACATCCAAGGAGCCCGATGCGCTCCTAGCGGAAGGCACGCTCCAAAGACATGCCCAGGCCAGTGGACGAGCGAGGCAGAGACGCGTCTCTCGGCAGCCTACAGAGTTGGGACTGACCCATCACACACCGGGGAGCCTCGGGGAGAGGAAGAGCCAGCTTCCCCTTCGGATGCGCGGAGGCCAGAAGGCGGTGCGTGATACGTTCGACAGGTGCAGAGAAAAACTACCGCAACGTGCAGGCGACGTTCGGCGCCAATGACCCAGAAAATGTTCACAAGACGTAAGGAGAAGGAGTGCGAGGAGGAGCCCGTGGGTCGGGAGGGGTGGGGCTGGGATGGAGGTGGGAGGCGGGGCTCTATGCTAAGGAGAGTCCGGCCTGCCGAAATGAAGCGGGTCCCTGAGTCCGTTAAGTCAAGCTGCTAGCCTGAAATAAGGCATCCCCGTAGAGTACATGCCAAACAAACACCAGAGCAGGATTTGACTATGGAAGTACTCTGGGTTGCCTATCCGGCCCCAAAGACAAATGCGTCCAGGGCAGGCATCCGTTTGCATTCCTCGGCTGAGCACGCACCCAGCTGTCTCTTGTATGCTGTATGATGCCCTTCCGTGGACTCATGACAGACAGCCGGGAGCAGGCCCCTCGCACCCACGCCCTCTCGCCTTCTCTCCCTCTCAACCTCCCAGCCCGTCTCCCTCCTGGGCCGGTCCCGCCCCACGCTGGGGACCCCGCGCACCTCCCCTCCCGCTCCCAAGTGCCCACCCCCCCCCCCCGGCCGCCCCCAGCATCCTCGAAGCTCAAGCCCACTCCCACCGGCAATGTTAAGGCGATGCACCTTAACGATCACTTTGTTCTGGAAGTAGGGGTTGCTCCCAAAGGAAAACATCAACCTGAAGCGGGATTTGGGATGGCCCAGTACCTCCACCTGCCCCGCCGAAGAAAGAGGACGGGAAGGGGGAACGTGTCTTCTAGGTGCCCCGAGCTGTTTGCCTGGCTGCGGCACTGAACCACGTTGCCCGGCCCCCTCCTGCTCAAACCCCACGCCCACCGGGCCTCCCCCAGCCTCCGTCTCCCAGGACTGACCTCCAAATGGGTCATGGAGCTGAGCACGTGTCTGTCCTGGTCACCCGTCACGGCCGATATCTTGGGGTGTTTCAGGATCTGCCTTGGGTCAAGGAGCCTCGCCGGCACGTGCTACGGAAAGAGAGGCAGGAGCCCCCCGGACCTTGCCGGCCGAGAGCAAGCGACCGAAGTTGCAAAAGTGCGGAAACGCCAAGCACTGCCGCCCTCCCAACCTGGTCAGCTCCTGCCCTTCCTTCCCACCTGCTCCACCCTGGGGAGTCCCTTGGCTTCCAGCACCTCTGAGGCTGCCTGCCCCCGACAGGGCAAGGCCGAGGGCCTGACTGCGCTCTGCTCCCACGTCCCCCTGGCCTGTGCGTGTGGCCTGCAGGCAGTCACTGCTTTGGACGGCTGGATGTGCTCCGTCCCACTGTCACGGCCGGGATTGCTTGTGTGTTTGCCTGAAGCCCCGTGACTTTGAGGGGCCTCCTGTGCCCAGGAGGGGGCCGCTCGGGTCACCTGGAGCACGGCTGCCCACCCACGGCCCAAAGCGTGGTCCTGGCAGAGTCAGCGAGCGAGGGAGGGAAAGCGGTAGGTGGGGGCAGGGGGAAAGCCAAAGAGAGAGAGGGACAGAGAGACCCCACACCGGGAGGAAGGGACACAGAGGGAGGGCAGGGAGGACAGGGGGAGAGGGCGGGCGAGGACACAGAGGGGGAGAGACAGGCAGGGAGGAAAGGTGCGGGTAGGCGCCCGGGCCTGGGGCCCCGGCCTGGCTGTGTGGGGCCTGTGGAGACAGAGTTTGCAGCACCCCGGCAGCGCCGTGTCTGGGTTCCCGCGGTCGGCCGAAGCGAGGCGGCCCGCTGACCGGCTTGGCAACCCGAGAGCGGACGACATTGTGGGTCTGCCCTGAACTTTGGAAATTTGGAAAACCACGCAGGCTCTGAAGGACAGGGAACGGGGGAGGGCAGCCTCTCCGTGTGCCCCATGTACCCAGCAAACGTTTCCTTCCAATGTCTGCTCTGAGCCAAGCGGGCTTTGTGCTACCCTACTTGTCGAAGCGTGTTGACCCGTGTTCCCTGAACCCCGCAAGGCTGTTGGGAGTGTGCTGCAGCCCCAAAGCTTCCGCCCGCAGCTTCTGCACAGACAGGGTCTGGACAGGTCGCAGCCCCAGCGTTCTCACCCCCGCCGCGCCCCGCCTTCCTCTGCTGTGCATTGTAGGGATCGTGGGCCCACTCCCACCCGGCAAGGGGGCGGAGAGCCCTTCCCCCCAGCGCTCATGGCCGTGGCCGTGGCTCTGCTGCTGCCCTCCTCGCGGTGATCCTCCACAGCAGCCAAGCCCCACCAGCCGGAGGAAGGATACGGCCTGGGATGCCCTGGATAGGACGGCCCTCCGGCGAGCCAGGTGAGAACTCCGCTTCTGATTCATCCTGCGCTTGGGCCGCAAGTAGGGCCTGGCAGCTTGGGCGTCCACAGAGCTGAGCGCCAACTGAACAACCTCCAGCGCGGCCAGTGGGGCCCCCGGCTGGATCGGGACCCAGCCCTGGCCCTTCCTGCCGCAGCTCCTGCAGCTTCTCGTCCTGCTCTGCTTGTGCCACCTCCTCGTCTTCCGCCGCCACGACCTCCACCAGCGCCACGATATCCTCCCCCACGACCACCAAATCCTCCCCCGCGCCGGCCTCGCCTCTGCGCTGCGGGGCCTCAGCCTCCTGCGCAGCCTCTGCCGCCATGCCCCCCCGCACCTAGGGCCTGCGGCACCCCCGCCTCGCCCCAGGCGCCTGCCTCCCCACCGGGCCCCCTCCTCCTCACGACCCCCTCAGCGGACTAAGGTGGTCCAGGATTCCGGGGCAGCCCCGGCTTCGCCGGACCCCGCCTGGCTCTCCATGGGGCCCTGGACCCGAACGACCGGCAGGCCACGGAGCGAAGGAGCTGGAGGGGCGAGCACGCGGCTCCCACAAGCGGCCGGCAGGTGGCGCTCTGGCGCCCACGGCTGGAGGCCGGTACCCAGCGGAGGCGGCGGGCCTGGGGGACGCATGCGCACAAAGCCTTGGGGCCCGGTGGCGTCTGGGTGGCGTCTGGGTGGCGGGGCGGGGGGGGCGCCTGTGGCCTTGGCGGGATGGGAGCCCGGCCTCACGCCCAGGACGCTGACCGGCCCCGGGACCCCACCAGTGGCACGGCGGTGGGCGTGGCCGCACCCGGCCCCGCCCCTCGCCCCCGCGGGAGCCGGTCCGCACGCGCGTCTCCTCACGGGTGGCGTCCGTGCCCGGACCCTGGCCATCTTCTTCGCTGACACCTCCCAGGCCATTCCCGGGAGGTCCCTGCTATCACAAACCTCGTGTTCACCTTCTCGTCAGTTCCCCTGGGAACACGCTACTGGCACCGGGGAATTCAAACCCAGCGGCTCAATAGCGTGACCGCCCGCCGCCCGGAAACCTCACCCGGCCCCTTCTTAGTCACGCCGGGGCGAAGCCCTGAAGTCATCCGCTGGTGCTCCAACCACTGCCACATGGCTGTCCACATGGCTTTCCCCCCTTTCCCCGCCCGGTGCGGGAGGGAGTCGGGAGGCCGCCCAGCAGGATCCGGGATGCGGGGACCTCCCCGCCCCAACGACCCGCCTCTCCTACAAAGAGAGGAACCGCACACAGGTATTGGGCCTGAAATTTACAAGGAGCCACGGTCCGAGGCCACCTCCGTGCTTACACAACCACTGGCACAGCCCCGGTGAGGTCCGCGATTGGGACTCGGGGGCATGCTAATGGGCCGCCCCCGTAGCCTAAAGGGTAATAACTCTGGGTGTGTTCTTTCGTTAAAGCCACTGCTAGGACTCGCTCCCACCATACTTTCCTCTGCCGGGCCCTTCCTCTTTGCTTTCTCCCTCCTTGTCTGACTGCCGCGCTCCCTTTCCCTGTGTCTGCCTTCCCGCCTCACCATAACTGCCAGGGATGTCCGAGCTCCAGCCTAATGGTCCCCGGAGCCTGCTTTTGTCCGCCTTCCTGAGGAGCTGTGGCTGTCTCGGCTGCCCCAGCTCTGCTGCAAGTTCTTCCTTGGTCTGTCTCTCACTGAGTGGAGTGCCAGCCAGGGAGGGGATGGCAAAGTGAGCACTGGCAGCACACCCTGCCCTTTCTCCGGTACTCACCAGGTCCTTCGCGACAGCCCCACACCGCATGCCGGTCCGCTGCGCGGAGGCATTCCGGAATGTGTACGATGCACGCTGCATGAGGTTGGAGGAAGGCCCAGTGGGTGACGGCAAGGCCGAGGGCGTTGGTGTTGCATCGCCCTGGGAGGGCCTCCCGTCCCTAAGAGGAATGGGTCGGGCCGCCCGTGGCACGAGGGGGGGATTTGAGCGGAAAGAGGCCGGAGGAGCCCCCTTGGGGTGAAGTGCAGGGTTCTGGGCCGTAGCGCGTCACCGTTTCAAACTCTACTTGTCGACGCAAACGGGGGACCCTGCACGGATAACAGCGCCCGGCCGTCTGCGGGGGAGAAGCACAATTTTCGGAGCCTGTCCCTGGCACAGCCCAGACTGTGGGTTTGCTGCCACAGGCCAAACCGAATTAGCTCTTGTAAACTTGCCCAAGACACTAAAGGAGGGTTCCGAGGAAATAGTGCACCCAAAACAGCGCATCCCCGGAGTCGGAGAAAACTGGGAGGGGGGGGGAGGGGGGGCTGGACAGAGAGCGGGGGGAAGAGCGGGAGCGGCGCGGAGAAGGAGAGGAGGAGAGAGGGTGGGCCCAGGGAGAGGAACAGGGAGCGAGAGGAGGGGGTGCGACGGAGAGAGGAGGGCAGAGGAGGAGGGAGGCCTGGGGACAGGGAGGGAGGGAGGGGGAGGGAGAGAGGGAGGGAGCGAGGACGGGCGGAGGCAGGGAGGGAGGCTGAATTCTGTACATTGCACAGCCTACAGCCTGAAAGGAAACATGCCTCCCTGGACGTCAAGAGGAGATCTGAAAGCACCCGTGGACCTGCAGACAGATCCCACGAGGTCATGCGGGGTGAGATGGAGAGGCAAAGCCCCAAAGAGATGAAGTGAAGGCTTCTCAGAGGTCTGCGGGAAACCCTCATGCCCA
Organism: Eumetopias jubatus; assembly: GCF_037043125.1. Lineage (NCBI taxonomy): Eukaryota > Metazoa > Chordata > Mammalia > Carnivora > Otariidae > Eumetopias > Eumetopias jubatus. Next base: position 60,247 of record NW_028275088.1, on the reverse strand, counting down.
CCGCGGACAGGCACGAGTCGGGAACGCCAGAGAGAGGTGGGAGGGAGTTAGTCACGCAGCAGTTGCACGAAGACCTAAGGTGACAGGGCTTTGCGCATTGGCCCACAATGCTCACTCTGCACATCCAAGGAGCCCGATGCGCTCCTAGCGGAAGGCACGCTCCAAAGACATGCCCAGGCCAGTGGACGAGCGAGGCAGAGACGCGTCTCTCGGCAGCCTACAGAGTTGGGACTGACCCATCACACACCGGGGAGCCTCGGGGAGAGGAAGAGCCAGCTTCCCCTTCGGATGCGCGGAGGCCAGAAGGCGGTGCGTGATACGTTCGACAGGTGCAGAGAAAAACTACCGCAACGTGCAGGCGACGTTCGGCGCCAATGACCCAGAAAATGTTCACAAGACGTAAGGAGAAGGAGTGCGAGGAGGAGCCCGTGGGTCGGGAGGGGTGGGGCTGGGATGGAGGTGGGAGGCGGGGCTCTATGCTAAGGAGAGTCCGGCCTGCCGAAATGAAGCGGGTCCCTGAGTCCGTTAAGTCAAGCTGCTAGCCTGAAATAAGGCATCCCCGTAGAGTACATGCCAAACAAACACCAGAGCAGGATTTGACTATGGAAGTACTCTGGGTTGCCTATCCGGCCCCAAAGACAAATGCGTCCAGGGCAGGCATCCGTTTGCATTCCTCGGCTGAGCACGCACCCAGCTGTCTCTTGTATGCTGTATGATGCCCTTCCGTGGACTCATGACAGACAGCCGGGAGCAGGCCCCTCGCACCCACGCCCTCTCGCCTTCTCTCCCTCTCAACCTCCCAGCCCGTCTCCCTCCTGGGCCGGTCCCGCCCCACGCTGGGGACCCCGCGCACCTCCCCTCCCGCTCCCAAGTGCCCACCCCCCCCCCCCGGCCGCCCCCAGCATCCTCGAAGCTCAAGCCCACTCCCACCGGCAATGTTAAGGCGATGCACCTTAACGATCACTTTGTTCTGGAAGTAGGGGTTGCTCCCAAAGGAAAACATCAACCTGAAGCGGGATTTGGGATGGCCCAGTACCTCCACCTGCCCCGCCGAAGAAAGAGGACGGGAAGGGGGAACGTGTCTTCTAGGTGCCCCGAGCTGTTTGCCTGGCTGCGGCACTGAACCACGTTGCCCGGCCCCCTCCTGCTCAAACCCCACGCCCACCGGGCCTCCCCCAGCCTCCGTCTCCCAGGACTGACCTCCAAATGGGTCATGGAGCTGAGCACGTGTCTGTCCTGGTCACCCGTCACGGCCGATATCTTGGGGTGTTTCAGGATCTGCCTTGGGTCAAGGAGCCTCGCCGGCACGTGCTACGGAAAGAGAGGCAGGAGCCCCCCGGACCTTGCCGGCCGAGAGCAAGCGACCGAAGTTGCAAAAGTGCGGAAACGCCAAGCACTGCCGCCCTCCCAACCTGGTCAGCTCCTGCCCTTCCTTCCCACCTGCTCCACCCTGGGGAGTCCCTTGGCTTCCAGCACCTCTGAGGCTGCCTGCCCCCGACAGGGCAAGGCCGAGGGCCTGACTGCGCTCTGCTCCCACGTCCCCCTGGCCTGTGCGTGTGGCCTGCAGGCAGTCACTGCTTTGGACGGCTGGATGTGCTCCGTCCCACTGTCACGGCCGGGATTGCTTGTGTGTTTGCCTGAAGCCCCGTGACTTTGAGGGGCCTCCTGTGCCCAGGAGGGGGCCGCTCGGGTCACCTGGAGCACGGCTGCCCACCCACGGCCCAAAGCGTGGTCCTGGCAGAGTCAGCGAGCGAGGGAGGGAAAGCGGTAGGTGGGGGCAGGGGGAAAGCCAAAGAGAGAGAGGGACAGAGAGACCCCACACCGGGAGGAAGGGACACAGAGGGAGGGCAGGGAGGACAGGGGGAGAGGGCGGGCGAGGACACAGAGGGGGAGAGACAGGCAGGGAGGAAAGGTGCGGGTAGGCGCCCGGGCCTGGGGCCCCGGCCTGGCTGTGTGGGGCCTGTGGAGACAGAGTTTGCAGCACCCCGGCAGCGCCGTGTCTGGGTTCCCGCGGTCGGCCGAAGCGAGGCGGCCCGCTGACCGGCTTGGCAACCCGAGAGCGGACGACATTGTGGGTCTGCCCTGAACTTTGGAAATTTGGAAAACCACGCAGGCTCTGAAGGACAGGGAACGGGGGAGGGCAGCCTCTCCGTGTGCCCCATGTACCCAGCAAACGTTTCCTTCCAATGTCTGCTCTGAGCCAAGCGGGCTTTGTGCTACCCTACTTGTCGAAGCGTGTTGACCCGTGTTCCCTGAACCCCGCAAGGCTGTTGGGAGTGTGCTGCAGCCCCAAAGCTTCCGCCCGCAGCTTCTGCACAGACAGGGTCTGGACAGGTCGCAGCCCCAGCGTTCTCACCCCCGCCGCGCCCCGCCTTCCTCTGCTGTGCATTGTAGGGATCGTGGGCCCACTCCCACCCGACAAGGGGGCGGAGAGCCCTTCCCCCCAGCGCTCATGGCCGTGGCCGTGGCTCTGCTGCTGCCCTCCTCGCGGTGATCCTCCACAGCAGCCAAGCCCCACCAGCCGGAGGAAGGATACGGCCTGGGATGCCCTGGATAGGACGGCCCTCCGGCGAGCCAGGTGAGAACTCCGCTTCTGATTCATCCTGCGCTTGGGCCGCAAGTAGGGCCTGGCAGCTTGGGCGTCCACAGAGCTGAGCGCCAACTGAACAACCTCCAGCGCGGCCAGTGGGGCCCCCGGCTGGATCGGGACCCAGCCCTGGCCCTTCCTGCCGCAGCTCCTGCAGCTTCTCGTCCTGCTCTGCTTGTGCCACCTCCTCGTCTTCCGCCGCCACGACCTCCACCAGCGCCACGATATCCTCCCCCACGACCACCAAATCCTCCCCCGCGCCGGCCTCGCCTCTGCGCTGCGGGGCCTCAGCCTCCTGCGCAGCCTCTGCCGCCATGCCCCCCCGCACCTAGGGCCTGCGGCACCCCCGCCTCGCCCCAGGCGCCTGCCTCCCCACCGGGCCCCCTCCTCCTCACGACCCCCTCAGCGGACTAAGGTGGTCCAGGATTCCGGGGCAGCCCCGGCTTCGCCGGACCCCGCCTGGCTCTCCATGGGGCCCTGGACCCGAACGACCGGCAGGCCACGGAGCGAAGGAGCTGGAGGGGCGAGCACGCGGCTCCCACAAGCGGCCGGCAGGTGGCGCTCTGGCGCCCACGGCTGGAGGCCGGTACCCAGCGGAGGCGGCGGGCCTGGGGGACGCATGCGCACAAAGCCTTGGGGCCCGGTGGCGTCTGGGTGGCGTCTGGGTGGCGGGGCGGGGGGGGCGCCTGTGGCCTTGGCGGGATGGGAGCCCGGCCTCACGCCCAGGACGCTGACCGGCCCCGGGACCCCACCAGTGGCACGGCGGTGGGCGTGGCCGCACCCGGCCCCGCCCCTCGCCCCCGCGGGAGCCGGTCCGCACGCGCGTCTCCTCACGGGTGGCGTCCGTGCCCGGACCCTGGCCATCTTCTTCGCTGACACCTCCCAGGCCATTCCCGGGAGGTCCCTGCTATCACAAACCTCGTGTTCACCTTCTCGTCAGTTCCCCTGGGAACACGCTACTGGCACCGGGGAATTCAAACCCAGCGGCTCAATAGCGTGACCGCCCGCCGCCCGGAAACCTCACCCGGCCCCTTCTTAGTCACGCCGGGGCGAAGCCCTGAAGTCATCCGCTGGTGCTCCAACCACTGCCACATGGCTGTCCACATGGCTTTCCCCCCTTTCCCCGCCCGGTGCGGGAGGGAGTCGGGAGGCCGCCCAGCAGGATCCGGGATGCGGGGACCTCCCCGCCCCAACGACCCGCCTCTCCTACAAAGAGAGGAACCGCACACAGGTATTGGGCCTGAAATTTACAAGGAGCCACGGTCCGAGGCCACCTCCGTGCTTACACAACCACTGGCACAGCCCCGGTGAGGTCCGCGATTGGGACTCGGGGGCATGCTAATGGGCCGCCCCCGTAGCCTAAAGGGTAATAACTCTGGGTGTGTTCTTTCGTTAAAGCCACTGCTAGGACTCGCTCCCACCATACTTTCCTCTGCCGGGCCCTTCCTCTTTGCTTTCTCCCTCCTTGTCTGACTGCCGCGCTCCCTTTCCCTGTGTCTGCCTTCCCGCCTCACCATAACTGCCAGGGATGTCCGAGCTCCAGCCTAATGGTCCCCGGAGCCTGCTTTTGTCCGCCTTCCTGAGGAGCTGTGGCTGTCTCGGCTGCCCCAGCTCTGCTGCAAGTTCTTCCTTGGTCTGTCTCTCACTGAGTGGAGTGCCAGCCAGGGAGGGGATGGCAAAGTGAGCACTGGCAGCACACCCTGCCCTTTCTCCGGTACTCACCAGGTCCTTCGCGACAGCCCCACACCGCATGCCGGTCCGCTGCGCGGAGGCATTCCGGAATGTGTACGATGCACGCTGCATGAGGTTGGAGGAAGGCCCAGTGGGTGACGGCAAGGCCGAGGGCGTTGGTGTTGCATCGCCCTGGGAGGGCCTCCCGTCCCTAAGAGGAATGGGTCGGGCCGCCCGTGGCACGAGGGGGGGATTTGAGCGGAAAGAGGCCGGAGGAGCCCCCTTGGGGTGAAGTGCAGGGTTCTGGGCCGTAGCGCGTCACCGTTTCAAACTCTACTTGTCGACGCAAACGGGGGACCCTGCACGGATAACAGCGCCCGGCCGTCTGCGGGGGAGAAGCACAATTTTCGGAGCCTGTCCCTGGCACAGCCCAGACTGTGGGTTTGCTGCCACAGGCCAAACCGAATTAGCTCTTGTAAACTTGCCCAAGACACTAAAGGAGGGTTCCGAGGAAATAGTGCACCCAAAACAGCGCATCCCCGGAGTCGGAGAAAACTGGGAGGGGGGGGGAGGGGGGGCTGGACAGAGAGCGGGGGGAAGAGCGGGAGCGGCGCGGAGAAGGAGAGGAGGAGAGAGGGTGGGCCCAGGGAGAGGAACAGGGAGCGAGAGGAGGGGGTGCGACGGAGAGAGGAGGGCAGAGGAGGAGGGAGGCCTGGGGACAGGGAGGGAGGGAGGGGGAGGGAGAGAGGGAGGGAGCGAGGACGGGCGGAGGCAGGGAGGGAGGCTGAATTCTGTACATTGCACAGCCTACAGCCTGAAAGGAAACATGCCTCCCTGGACGTCAAGAGGAGATCTGAAAGCACCCGTGGACCTGCAGACAGATCCCACGAGGTCATGCGGGGTGAGATGGAGAGGCAAAGCCCCAAAGAGATGAAGTGAAGGCTTCTCAGAGGTCTGCGGGAAACCCTCATGCCCACCGCGGACAGGCACGAGTCGGGAACGCCAGAGAGAGGTGGGAGGGAGTTAGTCACGCAGCAGTTGCACGAAGACCTAAGGTGACAGGGCTTTGCGCATTGGCCCACAATGCTCACTCTGCACATCCAAGGAGCCCGATGCGCTCCTAGCGGAAGGCACGCTCCAAAGACATGCCCAGGCCAGTGGACGAGCGAGGCAGAGACGCGTCTCTCGGCAGCCTACAGAGTTGGGACTGACCCATCACACACCGGGGAGCCTCGGGGAGAGGAAGAGCCAGCTTCCCCTTCGGATGCGCGGAGGCCAGAAGGCGGTGCGTGATACGTTCGACAGGTGCAGAGAAAAACTACCGCAACGTGCAGGCGACGTTCGGCGCCAATGACCCAGAAAATGTTCACAAGACGTAAGGAGAAGGAGTGCGAGGAGGAGCCCGTGGGTCGGGAGGGGTGGGGCTGGGATGGAGGTGGGAGGCGGGGCTCTATGCTAAGGAGAGTCCGGCCTGCCGAAATGAAGCGGGTCCCTGAGTCCGTTAAGTCAAGCTGCTAGCCTGAAATAAGGCATCCCCGTAGAGTACATGCCAAACAAACACCAGAGCAGGATTTGACTATGGAAGTACTCTGGGTTGCCTATCCGGCCCCAAAGACAAATGCGTCCAGGGCAGGCATCCGTTTGCATTCCTCGGCTGAGCACGCACCCAGCTGTCTCTTGTATGCTGTATGATGCCCTTCCGTGGACTCATGACAGACAGCCGGGAGCAGGCCCCTCGCACCCACGCCCTCTCGCCTTCTCTCCCTCTCAACCTCCCAGCCCGTCTCCCTCCTGGGCCGGTCCCGCCCCACGCTGGGGACCCCGCGCACCTCCCCTCCCGCTCCCAAGTGCCCACCCCCCCCCCCCGCCCGCCCCCAGCATCCTCGAAGCTCAAGCCCACTCCCACCGGCAATGTTAAGGCGATGCACCTTAACGATCACTTTGTTCTGGAAGTAGGGGTTGCTCCCAAAGGAAAACATCAACCTGAAGCGGGATTTGGGATGGCCCAGTACCTCCACCTGCCCCGCCGAAGAAAGAGGACGGGAAGGGGGAACGTGTCTTCTAGGTGCCCCGAGCTGTTTGCCTGGCTGCGGCACTGAACCACGTTGCCCGGCCCCCTCCTGCTCAAACCCCACGCCCACCGGGCCTCCCCCAGCCTCCGTCTCCCAGGACTGACCTCCAAATGGGTCATGGAGCTGAGCACGTGTCTGTCCTGGTCACCCGTCACGGCCGATATCTTGGGGTGTTTCAGGATCTGCCTTGGGTCAAGGAGCCTCGCCGGCACGTGCTACGGAAAGAGAGGCAGGAGCCCCCCGGACCTTGCCGGCCGAGAGCAAGCGACCGAAGTTGCAAAAGTGCGGAAACGCCAAGCACTGCCGCCCTCCCAACCTGGTCAGCTCCTGCCCTTCCTTCCCACCTGCTCCACCCTGGGGAGTCCCTTGGCTTCCAGCACCTCTGAGGCTGCCTGCCCCCGACAGGGCAAGGCCGAGGGCCTGACTGCGCTCTGCTCCCACGTCCCCCTGGCCTGTGCGTGTGGCCTGCAGGCAGTCACTGCTTTGGACGGCTGGATGTGCTCCGTCCCACTGTCACGGCCGGGATTGCTTGTGTGTTTGCCTGAAGCCCCGTGACTTTGAGGGGCCTCCTGTGCCCAGGAGGGGGCCGCTCGGGTCACCTGGAGCACGGCTGCCCACCCACGGCCCAAAGCGTGGTCCTGGCAGAGTCAGCGAGCGAGGGAGGGAAAGCGGTAGGTGGGGGCAGGGGGAAAGCCAAAGAGAGAGAGGGACAGAGAGACCCCACACCGGGAGGAAGGGACACAGAGGGAGGGCAGGGAGGACAGGGGGAGAGGGCGGGCGAGGACACAGAGGGGGAGAGACAGGCAGGGAGGAAAGGTGCGGGTAGGCGCCCGGGCCTGGGGCCCCGGCCTGGCTGTGTGGGGCCTGTGGAGACAGAGTTTGCAGCACCCCGGCAGCGCCGTGTCTGGGTTCCCGCGGTCGGCCGAAGCGAGGCGGCCCGCTGACCGGCTTGGCAACCCGAGAGCGGACGACATTGTGGGTCTGCCCTGAACTTTGGAAATTTGGAAAACCACGCAGGCTCTGAAGGACAGGGAACGGGGGAGGGCAGCCTCTCCGTGTGCCCCATGTACCCAGCAAACGTTTCCTTCCAATGTCTGCTCTGAGCCAAGCGGGCTTTGTGCTACCCTACTTGTCGAAGCGTGTTGACCCGTGTTCCCTGAACCCCGCAAGGCTGTTGGGAGTGTGCTGCAGCCCCAAAGCTTCCGCCCGCAGCTTCTGCACAGACAGGGTCTGGACAGGTCGCAGCCCCAGCGTTCTCACCCCCGCCGCGCCCCGCCTTCCTCTGCTGTGCATTGTAGGGATCGTGGGCCCACTCCCACCCGGCAAGGGGGCGGAGAGCCCTTCCCCCCAGCGCTCATGGCCGTGGCCGTGGCTCTGCTGCTGCCCTCCTCGCGGTGATCCTCCACAGCAGCCAAGCCCCACAGGCCCGAGGAAGGATACGGCCTGGGATGCCCTGGATAGGACGGCCCTCCGGCGAGCCAGGTGAGAACTCCGCTTCTGATTCATCCTGCGCTTGGGCCGCAAGTAGGGCCTGGCAGCTTGGGCGTCCACAGAGCTGAGCGCCAACTGAACAACCTCCAGCGCGGCCAGTGGGGCCCCCGGCTGGATCGGGACCCAGCCCTGGCCCTTCCTGCCGCAGCTCCTGCAGCTTCTCGTCCTGCTCTGCTTGTGCCACCTCCTCGTCTTCCGCCGCCACGACCTCCACCAGCGCCACGATATCCTCCCCCACGACCACCAAATCCTCCCCCGCGCCGGCCTCGCCTCTGCGCTGCGGGGCCTCAGCCTCCTGCGCAGCCTCTGCCGCCATGCCCCCCCGCACCTAGGGCCTGCGGCACCCCCGCCTCGCCCCAGGCGCCTGCCTCCCCGCCGGGCCCCCTCCTCCTCACGACCCCCTCAGCGGACTAAGGTGGTCCAGGATTCCGGGGCAGCCCCGGCTTCGCCGGACCCCGCCTGGCTCTCCATGGGGCCCTGGACCCGAACGACCGGCAGGCCACGGAGCGAAGGAGCTGGAGGGGCGAGCACGCGGCTCCCACAAGCGGCCGGCAGGTGGCGCTCTGGCGCCCACGGCTGGAGGCCGGTACCCAGCGGAGGCGGCGGGCCTGGGGGACGCATGCGCACAAAGCCTTGGGGCCCGGTGGCGTCTGGGTGGCGTCTGGGTGGCGGGGCGGGGGGGGCGCCTGTGGCCTTGGCGGGATGGGAGCCCGGCCTCACGCCCAGGACGCTGACCGGCCCCGGGACCCCACCAGTGGCACGGCGGTGGGCGTGGCCGCACCCGGCCCCGCCCCTCGCCCCCGCGGGAGCCGGTCCGCACGCGCGTCTCCTCACGGGTGGCGTCCGTGCCCGGACCCTGGCCATCTTCTTCGCTGACACCTCCCAGGCCATTCCCGGGAGGTCCCTGCTATCACAAACCTCGTGTTCACCTTCTCGTCAGTTCCCCTGGGAACACGCTACTGGCACCGGGGAATTCAAACCCAGCGGCTCAATAGCGTGACCGCCCGCCGCCCGGAAACCTCACCCGGCCCCTTCTTAGTCACGCCGGGGCGAAGCCCTGAAGTCATCCGCTGGTGCTCCAACCACTGCCACATGGCTGTCCACATGGCTTTCCCCCCTTTCCCCGCCCGGTGCGGGAGGGAGTCGGGAGGCCGCCCAGCAGGATCCGGGATGCGGGGACCTCCCCGCCCCAACGACCCGCCTCTCCTACAAAGAGAGGAACCGCACACAGGTATTGGGCCTGAAATTTACAAGGAGCCACGGTCCGAGGCCACCTCCGTGCTTACACAACCACTGGCACAGCCCCGGTGAGGTCCGCGATTGGGACTCGGGGGCATGCTAATGGGCCGCCCCCGTAGCCTAAAGGGTAATAACTCTGGGTGTGTTCTTTCGTTAAAGCCACTGCTAGGACTCGCTCCCACCATACTTTCCTCTGCCGGGCCCTTCCTCTTTGCTTTCTCCCTCCTTGTCTGACTGCCGCGCTCCCTTTCCCTGTGTCTGCCTTCCCGCCTCACCATAACTGCCAGGGATGTCCGAGCTCCAGCCTAATGGTCCCCGGAGCCTGCTTTTGTCCGCCTTCCTGAGGAGCTGTGGCTGTCTCGGCTGCCCCAGCTCTGCTGCAAGTTCTTCCTTGGTCTGTCTCTCACTGAGTGGAGTGCCAGCCAGGGAGGGGATGGCAAAGTGAGCACTGGCAGCACACCCTGCCCTTTCTCCGGTACTCACCAGGTCCTTCGCGACAGCCCCACACCGCATGCCGGTCCGCTGCGCGGAGGCATTCCGGAATGTGTACGATGCACGCTGCATGAGGTTGGAGGAAGGCCCAGTGGGTGACGGCAAGGCCGAGGGCGTTGGTGTTGCATCGCCCTGGGAGGGCCTCCCGTCCCTAAGAGGAATGGGTCGGGCCGCCCGTGGCACGAGGGGGGGATTTGAGCGGAAAGAGGCCGGAGGAGCCCCCTTGGGGTGAAGTGCAGGGTTCTGGGCCGTAGCGCGTCACCGTTTCAAACTCTACTTGTCGACGCAAACGGGGGACCCTGCACGGATAACAGCGCCCGGCCGTCTGCGGGGGAGAAGCACAATTTTCGGAGCCTGTCCCTGGCACAGCCCAGACTGTGGGTTTGCTGCCACAGGCCAAACCGAATTAGCTCTTGTAAACTTGCCCAAGACACTAAAGGAGGGTTCCGAGGAAATAGTGCACCCAAAACAGCGCATCCCCGGAGTCGGAGAAAACTGGGAGGGGGGGGGAGGGGGGGCTGGACAGAGAGCGGGGGGAAGAGCGGGAGCGGCGCGGAGAAGGAGAGGAGGAGAGAGGGTGGGCCCAGGGAGAGGAACAGGGAGCGAGAGGAGGGGGTGCGACGGAGAGAGGAGGGCAGAGGAGGAGGGAGGCCTGGGGACAGGGAGGGAGGGAGGGGGAGGGAGAGAGGGAGGGAGCGAGGACGGGCGGAGGCAGGGAGGGAGGCTGAATTCTGTACATTGCACAGCCTACAGCCTGAAAGGAAACATGCCTCCCTGGACGTCAAGAGGAGATCTGAAAGCACCCGTGGACCTGCAGACAGATCCCACGAGGTCATGCGGGGTGAGATGGAGAGGCAAAGCCCCAAAGAGATGAAGTGAAGGCTTCTCAGAGGTCTGCGGGAAACCCTCATGCCCACCGCGGACAGGCACGAGTCGGGAACGCCAGAGAGAGGTGGGAGGGAGTTAGTCACGCAGCAGTTGCACGAAGACCTAAGGTGACAGGGCTTTGCGCATTGGCCCACAATGCTCACTCTGCACATCCAAGGAGCCCGATGCGCTCCTAGCGGAAGGCACGCTCCAAAGACATGCCCAGGCCAGTGGACGAGCGAGGCAGAGACGCGTCTCTCGGCAGCCTACAGAGTTGGGACTGACCCATCACACACCGGGGAGCCTCGGGGAGAGGAAGAGCCAGCTTCCCCTTCGGATGCGCGGAGGCCAGAAGGCGGTGCGTGATACGTTCGACAGGTGCAGAGAAAAACTACCGCAACGTGCAGGCGACGTTCGGCGCCAATGACCCAGAAAATGTTCACAAGACGTAAGGAGAAGGAGTGCGAGGAGGAGCCCGTGGGTCGGGAGGGGTGGGGCTGGGATGGAGGTGGGAGGCGGGGCTCTATGCTAAGGAGAGTCCGGCCTGCCGAAATGAAGCGGGTCCCTGAGTCCGTTAAGTCAAGCTGCTAGCCTGAAATAAGGCATCCCCGTAGAGTACATGCCAAACAAACACCAGAGCAGGATTTGACTATGGAAGTACTCTGGGTTGCCTATCCGGCCCCAAAGACAAATGCGTCCAGGGCAGGCATCCGTTTGCATTCCTCGGCTGAGCACGCACCCAGCTGTCTCTTGTATGCTGTATGATGCCCTTCCGTGGACTCATGACAGACAGCCGGGAGCAGGCCCCTCGCACCCACGCCCTCTCGCCTTCTCTCCCTCTCAACCTCCCAGCCCGTCTCCCTCCTGGGCCGGTCCCGCCCCACGCTGGGGACCCCGCGCACCTCCCCTCCCGCTCCCAAGTGCCCACCCCCCCCCCCCGGCCGCCCCCAGCATCCTCGAAGCTCAAGCCCACTCCCACCGGCAATGTTAAGGCGATGCACCTTAACGATCACTTTGTTCTGGAAGTAGGGGTTGCTCCCAAAGGAAAACATCAACCTGAAGCGGGATTTGGGATGGCCCAGTACCTCCACCTGCCCCGCCGAAGAAAGAGGACGGGAAGGGGGAACGTGTCTTCTAGGTGCCCCGAGCTGTTTGCCTGGCTGCGGCACTGAACCACGTTGCCCGGCCCCCTCCTGCTCAAACCCCACGCCCACCGGGCCTCCCCCAGCCTCCGTCTCCCAGGACTGACCTCCAAATGGGTCATGGAGCTGAGCACGTGTCTGTCCTGGTCACCCGTCACGGCCGATATCTTGGGGTGTTTCAGGATCTGCCTTGGGTCAAGGAGCCTCGCCGGCACGTGCTACGGAAAGAGAGGCAGGAGCCCCCCGGACCTTGCCGGCCGAGAGCAAGCGACCGAAGTTGCAAAAGTGCGGAAACGCCAAGCACTGCCGCCCTCCCAACCTGGTCAGCTCCTGCCCTTCCTTCCCACCTGCTCCACCCTGGGGAGTCCCTTGGCTTCCAGCACCTCTGAGGCTGCCTGCCCCCGACAGGGCAAGGCCGAGGGCCTGACTGCGCTCTGCTCCCACGTCCCCCTGGCCTGTGCGTGTGGCCTGCAGGCAGTCACTGCTTTGGACGGCTGGATGTGCTCCGTCCCACTGTCACGGCCGGGATTGCTTGTGTGTTTGCCTGAAGCCCCGTGACTTTGAGGGGCCTCCTGTGCCCAGGAGGGGGCCGCTCGGGTCACCTGGAGCACGGCTGCCCACCCACGGCCCAAAGCGTGGTCCTGGCAGAGTCAGCGAGCGAGGGAGGGAAAGCGGTAGGTGGGGGCAGGGGGAAAGCCAAAGAGAGAGAGGGACAGAGAGACCCCACACCGGGAGGAAGGGACACAGAGGGAGGGCAGGGAGGACAGGGGGAGAGGGCGGGCGAGGACACAGAGGGGGAGAGACAGGCAGGGAGGAAAGGTGCGGGTAGGCGCCCGGGCCTGGGGCCCCGGCCTGGCTGTGTGGGGCCTGTGGAGACAGAGTTTGCAGCACCCCGGCAGCGCCGTGTCTGGGTTCCCGCGGTCGGCCGAAGCGAGGCGGCCCGCTGACCGGCTTGGCAACCCGAGAGCGGACGACATTGTGGGTCTGCCCTGAACTTTGGAAATTTGGAAAACCACGCAGGCTCTGAAGGACAGGGAACGGGGGAGGGCAGCCTCTCCGTGTGCCCCATGTACCCAGCAAACGTTTCCTTCCAATGTCTGCTCTGAGCCAAGCGGGCTTTGTGCTACCCTACTTGTCGAAGCGTGTTGACCCGTGTTCCCTGAACCCCGCAAGGCTGTTGGGAGTGTGCTGCAGCCCCAAAGCTTCCGCCCGCAGCTTCTGCACAGACAGGGTCTGGACAGGTCGCAGCCCCAGCGTTCTCACCCCCGCCGCGCCCCGCCTTCCTCTGCTGTGCATTGTAGGGATCGTGGGCCCACTCCCACCCGGCAAGGGGGCGGAGAGCCCTTCCCCCCAGCGCTCATGGCCGTGGCCGTGGCTCTGCTGCTGCCCTCCTCGCGGTGATCCTCCACAGCAGCCAAGCCCCACCAGCCGGAGGAAGGATACGGCCTGGGATGCCCTGGATAGGACGGCCCTCCGGCGAGCCAGGTGAGAACTCCGCTTCTGATTCATCCTGCGCTTGGGCCGCAAGTAGGGCCTGGCAGCTTGGGCGTCCACAGAGCTGAGCGCCAACTGAACAACCTCCAGCGCGGCCAGTGGGGCCCCCGGCTGGATCGGGACCCAGCCCTGGCCCTTCCTGCCGCAGCTCCTGCAGCTTCTCGTCCTGCTCTGCTTGTGCCACCTCCTCGTCTTCCGCCGCCACGACCTCCACCAGCGCCACGATATCCTCCCCCACGACCACCAAATCCTCCCCCGCGCCGGCCTCGCCTCTGCGCTGCGGGGCCTCAGCCTCCTGCGCAGCCTCTGCCGCCATGCCCCCCCGCACCTAGGGCCTGCGGCACCCCCGCCTCGCCCCAGGCGCCTGCCTCCCCACCGGGCCCCCTCCTCCTCACGACCCCCTCAGCGGACTAAGGTGGTCCAGGATTCCGGGGCAGCCCCGGCTTCGCCGGACCCCGCCTGGCTCTCCATGGGGCCCTGGACCCGAACGACCGGCAGGCCACGGAGCGAAGGAGCTGGAGGGGCGAGCACGCGGCTCCCACAAGCGGCCGGCAGGTGGCGCTCTGGCGCCCACGGCTGGAGGCCGGTACCCAGCGGAGGCGGCGGGCCTGGGGGACGCATGCGCACAAAGCCTTGGGGCCCGGTGGCGTCTGGGTGGCGTCTGGGTGGCGGGGCGGGGGGGGCGCCTGTGGCCTTGGCGGGATGGGAGCCCGGCCTCACGCCCAGGACGCTGACCGGCCCCGGGACCCCACCAGTGGCACGGCGGTGGGCGTGGCCGCACCCGGCCCCGCCCCTCGCCCCCGCGGGAGCCGGTCCGCACGCGCGTCTCCTCACGGGTGGCGTCCGTGCCCGGACCCTGGCCATCTTCTTCGCTGACACCTCCCAGGCCATTCCCGGGAGGTCCCTGCTATCACAAACCTCGTGTTCACCTTCTCGTCAGTTCCCCTGGGAACACGCTACTGGCACCGGGGAATTCAAACCCAGCGGCTCAATAGCGTGACCGCCCGCCGCCCGGAAACCTCACCCGGCCCCTTCTTAGTCACGCCGGGGCGAAGCCCTGAAGTCATCCGCTGGTGCTCCAACCACTGCCACATGGCTGTCCACATGGCTTTCCCCCCTTTCCCCGCCCGGTGCGGGAGGGAGTCGGGAGGCCGCCCAGCAGGATCCGGGATGCGGGGACCTCCCCGCCCCAACGACCCGCCTCTCCTACAAAGAGAGGAACCGCACACAGGTATTGGGCCTGAAATTTACAAGGAGCCACGGTCCGAGGCCACCTCCGTGCTTACACAACCACTGGCACAGCCCCGGTGAGGTCCGCGATTGGGACTCGGGGGCATGCTAATGGGCCGCCCCCGTAGCCTAAAGGGTAATAACTCTGGGTGTGTTCTTTCGTTAAAGCCACTGCTAGGACTCGCTCCCACCATACTTTCCTCTGCCGGGCCCTTCCTCTTTGCTTTCTCCCTCCTTGTCTGACTGCCGCGCTCCCTTTCCCTGTGTCTGCCTTCCCGCCTCACCATAACTGCCAGGGATGTCCGAGCTCCAGCCTAATGGTCCCCGGAGCCTGCTTTTGTCCGCCTTCCTGAGGAGCTGTGGCTGTCTCGGCTGCCCCAGCTCTGCTGCAAGTTCTTCCTTGGTCTGTCTCTCACTGAGTGGAGTGCCAGCCAGGGAGGGGATGGCAAAGTGAGCACTGGCAGCACACCCTGCCCTTTCTCCGGTACTCACCAGGTCCTTCGCGACAGCCCCACACCGCATGCCGGTCCGCTGCGCGGAGGCATTCCGGAATGTGTACGATGCACGCTGCATGAGGTTGGAGGAAGGCCCAGTGGGTGACGGCAAGGCCGAGGGCGTTGGTGTTGCATCGCCCTGGGAGGGCCTCCCGTCCCTAAGAGGAATGGGTCGGGCCGCCCGTGGCACGAGGGGGGGATTTGAGCGGAAAGAGGCCGGAGGAGCCCCCTTGGGGTGAAGTGCAGGGTTCTGGGCCGTAGCGCGTCACCGTTTCAAACTCTACTTGTCGACGCAAACGGGGGACCCTGCACGGATAACAGCGCCCGGCCGTCTGCGGGGGAGAAGCACAATTTTCGGAGCCTGTCCCTGGCACAGCCCAGACTGTGGGTTTGCTGCCACAGGCCAAACCGAATTAGCTCTTGTAAACTTGCCCAAGACACTAAAGGAGGGTTCCGAGGAAATAGTGCACCCAAAACAGCGCATCCCCGGAGTCGGAGAAAACTGGGAGGGGGGGGGAGGGGGGGCTGGACAGAGAGCGGGGGGAAGAGCGGGAGCGGCGCGGAGAAGGAGAGGAGGAGAGAGGGTGGGCCCAGGGAGAGGAACAGGGAGCGAGAGGAGGGGGTGCGACGGAGAGAGGAGGGCAGAGGAGGAGGGAGGCCTGGGGACAGGGAGGGAGGG
Organism: Eumetopias jubatus; assembly: GCF_037043125.1. Classification (NCBI taxonomy): domain Eukaryota; kingdom Metazoa; phylum Chordata; class Mammalia; order Carnivora; family Otariidae; genus Eumetopias; species Eumetopias jubatus. The sequence continues at coordinate 44,789 of NW_028275088.1, read as the reverse complement.
AGGGGGAGGGAGAGAGGGAGGGAGCGAGGACGGGCGGAGGCAGGGAGGGAGGCTGAATTCTGTACATTGCACAGCCTACAGCCTGAAAGGAAACATGCCTCCCTGGACGTCAAGAGGAGATCTGAAAGCACCCGTGGACCTGCAGACAGATCCCACGAGGTCATGCGGGGTGAGATGGAGAGGCAAAGCCCCAAAGAGATGAAGTGAAGGCTTCTCAGAGGTCTGCGGGAAACCCTCATGCCCACCGCGGACAGGCACGAGTCGGGAACGCCAGAGAGAGGTGGGAGGGAGTTAGTCACGCAGCAGTTGCACGAAGACCTAAGGTGACAGGGCTTTGCGCATTGGCCCACAATGCTCACTCTGCACATCCAAGGAGCCCGATGCGCTCCTAGCGGAAGGCACGCTCCAAAGACATGCCCAGGCCAGTGGACGAGCGAGGCAGAGACGCGTCTCTCGGCAGCCTACAGAGTTGGGACTGACCCATCACACACCGGGGAGCCTCGGGGAGAGGAAGAGCCAGCTTCCCCTTCGGATGCGCGGAGGCCAGAAGGCGGTGCGTGATACGTTCGACAGGTGCAGAGAAAAACTACCGCAACGTGCAGGCGACGTTCGGCGCCAATGACCCAGAAAATGTTCACAAGACGTAAGGAGAAGGAGTGCGAGGAGGAGCCCGTGGGTCGGGAGGGGTGGGGCTGGGATGGAGGTGGGAGGCGGGGCTCTATGCTAAGGAGAGTCCGGCCTGCCGAAATGAAGCGGGTCCCTGAGTCCGTTAAGTCAAGCTGCTAGCCTGAAATAAGGCATCCCCGTAGAGTACATGCCAAACAAACACCAGAGCAGGATTTGACTATGGAAGTACTCTGGGTTGCCTATCCGGCCCCAAAGACAAATGCGTCCAGGGCAGGCATCCGTTTGCATTCCTCGGCTGAGCACGCACCCAGCTGTCTCTTGTATGCTGTATGATGCCCTTCCGTGGACTCATGACAGACAGCCGGGAGCAGGCCCCTCGCACCCACGCCCTCTCGCCTTCTCTCCCTCTCAACCTCCCAGCCCGTCTCCCTCCTGGGCCGGTCCCGCCCCACGCTGGGGACCCCGCGCACCTCCCCTCCCGCTCCCAAGTGCCCACCCCCCCCCCCCGGCCGCCCCCAGCATCCTCGAAGCTCAAGCCCACTCCCACCGGCAATGTTAAGGCGATGCACCTTAACGATCACTTTGTTCTGGAAGTAGGGGTTGCTCCCAAAGGAAAACATCAACCTGAAGCGGGATTTGGGATGGCCCAGTACCTCCACCTGCCCCGCCGAAGAAAGAGGACGGGAAGGGGGAACGTGTCTTCTAGGTGCCCCGAGCTGTTTGCCTGGCTGCGGCACTGAACCACGTTGCCCGGCCCCCTCCTGCTCAAACCCCACGCCCACCGGGCCTCCCCCAGCCTCCGTCTCCCAGGACTGACCTCCAAATGGGTCATGGAGCTGAGCACGTGTCTGTCCTGGTCACCCGTCACGGCCGATATCTTGGGGTGTTTCAGGATCTGCCTTGGGTCAAGGAGCCTCGCCGGCACGTGCTACGGAAAGAGAGGCAGGAGCCCCCCGGACCTTGCCGGCCGAGAGCAAGCGACCGAAGTTGCAAAAGTGCGGAAACGCCAAGCACTGCCGCCCTCCCAACCTGGTCAGCTCCTGCCCTTCCTTCCCACCTGCTCCACCCTGGGGAGTCCCTTGGCTTCCAGCACCTCTGAGGCTGCCTGCCCCCGACAGGGCAAGGCCGAGGGCCTGACTGCGCTCTGCTCCCACGTCCCCCTGGCCTGTGCGTGTGGCCTGCAGGCAGTCACTGCTTTGGACGGCTGGATGTGCTCCGTCCCACTGTCACGGCCGGGATTGCTTGTGTGTTTGCCTGAAGCCCCGTGACTTTGAGGGGCCTCCTGTGCCCAGGAGGGGGCCGCTCGGGTCACCTGGAGCACGGCTGCCCACCCACGGCCCAAAGCGTGGTCCTGGCAGAGTCAGCGAGCGAGGGAGGGAAAGCGGTAGGTGGGGGCAGGGGGAAAGCCAAAGAGAGAGAGGGACAGAGAGACCCCACACCGGGAGGAAGGGACACAGAGGGAGGGCAGGGAGGACAGGGGGAGAGGGCGGGCGAGGACACAGAGGGGGAGAGACAGGCAGGGAGGAAAGGTGCGGGTAGGCGCCCGGGCCTGGGGCCCCGGCCTGGCTGTGTGGGGCCTGTGGAGACAGAGTTTGCAGCACCCCGGCAGCGCCGTGTCTGGGTTCCCGCGGTCGGCCGAAGCGAGGCGGCCCGCTGACCGGCTTGGCAACCCGAGAGCGGACGACATTGTGGGTCTGCCCTGAACTTTGGAAATTTGGAAAACCACGCAGGCTCTGAAGGACAGGGAACGGGGGAGGGCAGCCTCTCCGTGTGCCCCATGTACCCAGCAAACGTTTCCTTCCAATGTCTGCTCTGAGCCAAGCGGGCTTTGTGCTACCCTACTTGTCGAAGCGTGTTGACCCGTGTTCCCTGAACCCCGCAAGGCTGTTGGGAGTGTGCTGCAGCCCCAAAGCTTCCGCCCGCAGCTTCTGCACAGACAGGGTCTGGACAGGTCGCAGCCCCAGCGTTCTCACCCCCGCCGCGCCCCGCCTTCCTCTGCTGTGCATTGTAGGGATCGTGGGCCCACTCCCACCCGACAAGGGGGCGGAGAGCCCTTCCCCCCAGCGCTCATGGCCGTGGCCGTGGCTCTGCTGCTGCCCTCCTCGCGGTGATCCTCCACAGCAGCCAAGCCGCACCAGCCGGAGGAAGGATACGGCCTGGGATGCCCTGGATAGGACGGCCCTCCGGCGAGCCAGGTGAGAACTCCGCTTCTGATTCATCCTGCGCTTGGGCCGCAAGTAGGGCCTGGCAGCTTGGGCGTCCACAGAGCTGAGCGCCAACTGAACAACCTCCAGCGCGGCCAGTGGGGCCCCCGGCTGGATCGGGACCCAGCCCTGGCCCTTCCTGCCGCAGCTCCTGCAGCTTCTCGTCCTGCTCTGCTTGTGCCACCTCCTCGTCTTCCGCCGCCACGACCTCCACCAGCGCCACGATATCCTCCCCCACGACCACCAAATCCTCCCCCGCGCCGGCCTCGCCTCTGCGCTGCGGGGCCTCAGCCTCCTGCGCAGCCTCTGCCGCCATGCCCCCCCGCACCTAGGGCCTGCGGCACCCCCGCCTCGCCCCAGGCGCCTGCCTCCCCACCGGGCCCCCTCCTCCTCACGACCCCCTCAGCGGACTAAGGTGGTCCAGGATTCCGGGGCAGCCCCGGCTTCGCCGGACCCCGCCTGGCTCTCCATGGGGCCCTGGACCCGAACGACCGGCAGGCCACGGAGCGAAGGAGCTGGAGGGGCGAGCACGCGGCTCCCACAAGCGGCCGGCAGGTGGCGCTCTGGCGCCCACGGCTGGAGGCCGGTACCCAGCGGAGGCGGCGGGCCTGGGGGACGCATGCGCACAAAGCCTTGGGGCCCGGTGGCGTCTGGGTGGCGTCTGGGTGGCGGGGCGGGGGGGGCGCCTGTGGCCTTGGCGGGATGGGAGCCCGGCCTCACGCCCAGGACGCTGACCGGCCCCGGGACCCCACCAGTGGCACGGCGGTGGGCGTGGCCGCACCCGGCCCCGCCCCTCGCCCCCGCGGGAGCCGGTCCGCACGCGCGTCTCCTCACGGGTGGCGTCCGTGCCCGGACCCTGGCCATCTTCTTCGCTGACACCTCCCAGGCCATTCCCGGGAGGTCCCTGCTATCACAAACCTCGTGTTCACCTTCTCGTCAGTTCCCCTGGGAACACGCTACTGGCACCGGGGAATTCAAACCCAGCGGCTCAATAGCGTGACCGCCCGCCGCCCGGAAACCTCACCCGGCCCCTTCTTAGTCACGCCGGGGCGAAGCCCTGAAGTCATCCGCTGGTGCTCCAACCACTGCCACATGGCTGTCCACATGGCTTTCCCCCCTTTCCCCGCCCGGTGCGGGAGGGAGTCGGGAGGCCGCCCAGCAGGATCCGGGATGCGGGGACCTCCCCGCCCCAACGACCCGCCTCTCCTACAAAGAGAGGAACCGCACACAGGTATTGGGCCTGAAATTTACAAGGAGCCACGGTCCGAGGCCACCTCCGTGCTTACACAACCACTGGCACAGCCCCGGTGAGGTCCGCGATTGGGACTCGGGGGCATGCTAATGGGCCGCCCCCGTAGCCTAAAGGGTAATAACTCTGGGTGTGTTCTTTCGTTAAAGCCACTGCTAGGACTCGCTCCCACCATACTTTCCTCTGCCGGGCCCTTCCTCTTTGCTTTCTCCCTCCTTGTCTGACTGCCGCGCTCCCTTTCCCTGTGTCTGCCTTCCCGCCTCACCATAACTGCCAGGGATGTCCGAGCTCCAGCCTAATGGTCCCCGGAGCCTGCTTTTGTCCGCCTTCCTGAGGAGCTGTGGCTGTCTCGGCTGCCCCAGCTCTGCTGCAAGTTCTTCCTTGGTCTGTCTCTCACTGAGTGGAGTGCCAGCCAGGGAGGGGATGGCAAAGTGAGCACTGGCAGCACACCCTGCCCTTTCTCCGGTACTCACCAGGTCCTTCGCGACAGCCCCACACCGCATGCCGGTCCGCTGCGCGGAGGCATTCCGGAATGTGTACGATGCACGCTGCATGAGGTTGGAGGAAGGCCCAGTGGGTGACGGCAAGGCCGAGGGCGTTGGTGTTGCATCGCCCTGGGAGGGCCTCCCGTCCCTAAGAGGAATGGGTCGGGCCGCCCGTGGCACGAGGGGGGGATTTGAGCGGAAAGAGGCCGGAGGAGCCCCCTTGGGGTGAAGTGCAGGGTTCTGGGCCGTAGCGCGTCACCGTTTCAAACTCTACTTGTCGACGCAAACGGGGGACCCTGCACGGATAACAGCGCCCGGCCGTCTGCGGGGGAGAAGCACAATTTTCGGAGCCTGTCCCTGGCACAGCCCAGACTGTGGGTTTGCTGCCACAGGCCAAACCGAATTAGCTCTTGTAAACTTGCCCAAGACACTAAAGGAGGGTTCCGAGGAAATAGTGCACCCAAAACAGCGCATCCCCGGAGTCGGAGAAAACTGGGAGGGGGGGGGAGGGGGGGCTGGACAGAGAGCGGGGGGAAGAGCGGGAGCGGCGCGGAGAAGGAGAGGAGGAGAGAGGGTGGGCCCAGGGAGAGGAACAGGGAGCGAGAGGAGGGGGTGCGACGGAGAGAGGAGGGCAGAGGAGGAGGGAGGCCTGGGGACAGGGAGGGAGGGAGGGGGAGGGAGAGAGGGAGGGAGCGAGGACGGGCGGAGGCAGGGAGGGAGGCTGAATTCTGTACATTGCACAGCCTACAGCCTGAAAGGAAACATGCCTCCCTGGACGTCAAGAGGAGATCTGAAAGCACCCGTGGACCTGCAGACAGATCCCACGAGGTCATGCGGGGTGAGATGGAGAGGCAAAGCCCCAAAGAGATGAAGTGAAGGCTTCTCAGAGGTCTGCGGGAAACCCTCATGCCCACCGCGGACAGGCACGAGTCGGGAACGCCAGAGAGAGGTGGGAGGGAGTTAGTCACGCAGCAGTTGCACGAAGACCTAAGGTGACAGGGCTTTGCGCATTGGCCCACAATGCTCACTCTGCACATCCAAGGAGCCCGATGCGCTCCTAGCGGAAGGCACGCTCCAAAGACATGCCCAGGCCAGTGGACGAGCGAGGCAGAGACGCGTCTCTCGGCAGCCTACAGAGTTGGGACTGACCCATCACACACCGGGGAGCCTCGGGGAGAGGAAGAGCCAGCTTCCCCTTCGGATGCGCGGAGGCCAGAAGGCGGTGCGTGATACGTTCGACAGGTGCAGAGAAAAACTACCGCAACGTGCAGGCGACGTTCGGCGCCAATGACCCAGAAAATGTTCACAAGACGTAAGGAGAAGGAGTGCGAGGAGGAGCCCGTGGGTCGGGAGGGGTGGGGCTGGGATGGAGGTGGGAGGCGGGGCTCTATGCTAAGGAGAGTCCGGCCTGCCGAAATGAAGCGGGTCCCTGAGTCCGTTAAGTCAAGCTGCTAGCCTGAAATAAGGCATCCCCGTAGAGTACATGCCAAACAAACACCAGAGCAGGATTTGACTATGGAAGTACTCTGGGTTGCCTATCCGGCCCCAAAGACAAATGCGTCCAGGGCAGGCATCCGTTTGCATTCCTCGGCTGAGCACGCACCCAGCTGTCTCTTGTATGCTGTATGATGCCCTTCCGTGGACTCATGACAGACAGCCGGGAGCAGGCCCCTCGCACCCACGCCCTCTCGCCTTCTCTCCCTCTCAACCTCCCAGCCCGTCTCCCTCCTGGGCCGGTCCCGCCCCACGCTGGGGACCCCGCGCACCTCCCCTCCCGCTCCCAAGTGCCCACCCCCCCCCCCCGCCCGCCCCCAGCATCCTCGAAGCTCAAGCCCACTCCCACCGGCAATGTTAAGGCGATGCACCTTAACGATCACTTTGTTCTGGAAGTAGGGGTTGCTCCCAAAGGAAAACATCAACCTGAAGCGGGATTTGGGATGGCCCAGTACCTCCACCTGCCCCGCCGAAGAAAGAGGACGGGAAGGGGGAACGTGTCTTCTAGGTGCCCCGAGCTGTTTGCCTGGCTGCGGCACTGAACCACGTTGCCCGGCCCCCTCCTGCTCAAACCCCACGCCCACCGGGCCTCCCCCAGCCTCCGTCTCCCAGGACTGACCTCCAAATGGGTCATGGAGCTGAGCACGTGTCTGTCCTGGTCACCCGTCACGGCCGATATCTTGGGGTGTTTCAGGATCTGCCTTGGGTCAAGGAGCCTCGCCGGCACGTGCTACGGAAAGAGAGGCAGGAGCCCCCCGGACCTTGCCGGCCGAGAGCAAGCGACCGAAGTTGCAAAAGTGCGGAAACGCCAAGCACTGCCGCCCTCCCAACCTGGTCAGCTCCTGCCCTTCCTTCCCACCTGCTCCACCCTGGGGAGTCCCTTGGCTTCCAGCACCTCTGAGGCTGCCTGCCCCCGACAGGGCAAGGCCGAGGGCCTGACTGCGCTCTGCTCCCACGTCCCCCTGGCCTGTGCGTGTGGCCTGCAGGCAGTCACTGCTTTGGACGGCTGGATGTGCTCCGTCCCACTGTCACGGCCGGGATTGCTTGTGTGTTTGCCTGAAGCCCCGTGACTTTGAGGGGCCTCCTGTGCCCAGGAGGGGGCCGCTCGGGTCACCTGGAGCACGGCTGCCCACCCACGGCCCAAAGCGTGGTCCTGGCAGAGTCAGCGAGCGAGGGAGGGAAAGCGGTAGGTGGGGGCAGGGGGAAAGCCAAAGAGAGAGAGGGACAGAGAGACCCCACACCGGGAGGAAGGGACACAGAGGGAGGGCAGGGAGGACAGGGGGAGAGGGCGGGCGAGGACACAGAGGGGGAGAGACAGGCAGGGAGGAAAGGTGCGGGTAGGCGCCCGGGCCTGGGGCCCCGGCCTGGCTGTGTGGGGCCTGTGGAGACAGAGTTTGCAGCACCCCGGCAGCGCCGTGTCTGGGTTCCCGCGGTCGGCCGAAGCGAGGCGGCCCGCTGACCGGCTTGGCAACCCGAGAGCGGACGACATTGTGGGTCTGCCCTGAACTTTGGAAATTTGGAAAACCACGCAGGCTCTGAAGGACAGGGAACGGGGGAGGGCAGCCTCTCCGTGTGCCCCATGTACCCAGCAAACGTTTCCTTCCAATGTCTGCTCTGAGCCAAGCGGGCTTTGTGCTACCCTACTTGTCGAAGCGTGTTGACCCGTGTTCCCTGAACCCCGCAAGGCTGTTGGGAGTGTGCTGCAGCCCCAAAGCTTCCGCCCGCAGCTTCTGCACAGACAGGGTCTGGACAGGTCGCAGCCCCAGCGTTCTCACCCCCGCCGCGCCCCGCCTTCCTCTGCTGTGCATTGTAGGGATCGTGGGCCCACTCCCACCCGGCAAGGGGGCGGAGAGCCCTTCCCCCCAGCGCTCATGGCCGTGGCCGTGGCTCTGCTGCTGCCCTCCTCGCGGTGATCCTCCACAGCAGCCAAGCCCCACAGGCCCGAGGAAGGATACGGCCTGGGATGCCCTGGATAGGACGGCCCTCCGGCGAGCCAGGTGAGAACTCCGCTTCTGATTCATCCTGCGCTTGGGCCGCAAGTAGGGCCTGGCAGCTTGGGCGTCCACAGAGCTGAGCGCCAACTGAACAACCTCCAGCGCGGCCAGTGGGGCCCCCGGCTGGATCGGGACCCAGCCCTGGCCCTTCCTGCCGCAGCTCCTGCAGCTTCTCGTCCTGCTCTGCTTGTGCCACCTCCTCGTCTTCCGCCGCCACGACCTCCACCAGCGCCACGATATCCTCCCCCACGACCACCAAATCCTCCCCCGCGCCGGCCTCGCCTCTGCGCTGCGGGGCCTCAGCCTCCTGCGCAGCCTCTGCCGCCATGCCCCCCCGCACCTAGGGCCTGCGGCACCCCCGCCTCGCCCCAGGCGCCTGCCTCCCCGCCGGGCCCCCTCCTCCTCACGACCCCCTCAGCGGACTAAGGTGGTCCAGGATTCCGGGGCAGCCCCGGCTTCGCCGGACCCCGCCTGGCTCTCCATGGGGCCCTGGACCCGAACGACCGGCAGGCCACGGAGCGAAGGAGCTGGAGGGGCGAGCACGCGGCTCCCACAAGCGGCCGGCAGGTGGCGCTCTGGCGCCCACGGCTGGAGGCCGGTACCCAGCGGAGGCGGCGGGCCTGGGGGACGCATGCGCACAAAGCCTTGGGGCCCGGTGGCGTCTGGGTGGCGTCTGGGTGGCGGGGCGGGGGGGGCGCCTGTGGCCTTGGCGGGATGGGAGCCCGGCCTCACGCCCAGGACGCTGACCGGCCCCGGGACCCCACCAGTGGCACGGCGGTGGGCGTGGCCGCACCCGGCCCCGCCCCTCGCCCCCGCGGGAGCCGGTCCGCACGCGCGTCTCCTCACGGGTGGCGTCCGTGCCCGGACCCTGGCCATCTTCTTCGCTGACACCTCCCAGGCCATTCCCGGGAGGTCCCTGCTATCACAAACCTCGTGTTCACCTTCTCGTCAGTTCCCCTGGGAACACGCTACTGGCACCGGGGAATTCAAACCCAGCGGCTCAATAGCGTGACCGCCCGCCGCCCGGAAACCTCACCCGGCCCCTTCTTAGTCACGCCGGGGCGAAGCCCTGAAGTCATCCGCTGGTGCTCCAACCACTGCCACATGGCTGTCCACATGGCTTTCCCCCCTTTCCCCGCCCGGTGCGGGAGGGAGTCGGGAGGCCGCCCAGCAGGATCCGGGATGCGGGGACCTCCCCGCCCCAACGACCCGCCTCTCCTACAAAGAGAGGAACCGCACACAGGTATTGGGCCTGAAATTTACAAGGAGCCACGGTCCGAGGCCACCTCCGTGCTTACACAACCACTGGCACAGCCCCGGTGAGGTCCGCGATTGGGACTCGGGGGCATGCTAATGGGCCGCCCCCGTAGCCTAAAGGGTAATAACTCTGGGTGTGTTCTTTCGTTAAAGCCACTGCTAGGACTCGCTCCCACCATACTTTCCTCTGCCGGGCCCTTCCTCTTTGCTTTCTCCCTCCTTGTCTGACTGCCGCGCTCCCTTTCCCTGTGTCTGCCTTCCCGCCTCACCATAACTGCCAGGGATGTCCGAGCTCCAGCCTAATGGTCCCCGGAGCCTGCTTTTGTCCGCCTTCCTGAGGAGCTGTGGCTGTCTCGGCTGCCCCAGCTCTGCTGCAAGTTCTTCCTTGGTCTGTCTCTCACTGAGTGGAGTGCCAGCCAGGGAGGGGATGGCAAAGTGAGCACTGGCAGCACACCCTGCCCTTTCTCCGGTACTCACCAGGTCCTTCGCGACAGCCCCACACCGCATGCCGGTCCGCTGCGCGGAGGCATTCCGGAATGTGTACGATGCACGCTGCATGAGGTTGGAGGAAGGCCCAGTGGGTGACGGCAAGGCCGAGGGCGTTGGTGTTGCATCGCCCTGGGAGGGCCTCCCGTCCCTAAGAGGAATGGGTCGGGCCGCCCGTGGCACGAGGGGGGGATTTGAGCGGAAAGAGGCCGGAGGAGCCCCCTTGGGGTGAAGTGCAGGGTTCTGGGCCGTAGCGCGTCACCGTTTCAAACTCTACTTGTCGACGCAAACGGGGGACCCTGCACGGATAACAGCGCCCGGCCGTCTGCGGGGGAGAAGCACAATTTTCGGAGCCTGTCCCTGGCACAGCCCAGACTGTGGGTTTGCTGCCACAGGCCAAACCGAATTAGCTCTTGTAAACTTGCCCAAGACACTAAAGGAGGGTTCCGAGGAAATAGTGCACCCAAAACAGCGCATCCCCGGAGTCGGAGAAAACTGGGAGGGGGGGGGAGGGGGGGCTGGACAGAGAGCGGGGGGAAGAGCGGGAGCGGCGCGGAGAAGGAGAGGAGGAGAGAGGGTGGGCCCAGGGAGAGGAACAGGGAGCGAGAGGAGGGGGTGCGACGGAGAGAGGAGGGCAGAGGAGGAGGGAGGCCTGGGGACAGGGAGGGAGGGAGGGGGAGGGAGAGAGGGAGGGAGCGAGGACGGGCGGAGGCAGGGAGGGAGGCTGAATTCTGTACATTGCACAGCCTACAGCCTGAAAGGAAACATGCCTCCCTGGACGTCAAGAGGAGATCTGAAAGCACCCGTGGACCTGCAGACAGATCCCACGAGGTCATGCGGGGTGAGATGGAGAGGCAAAGCCCCAAAGAGATGAAGTGAAGGCTTCTCAGAGGTCTGCGGGAAACCCTCATGCCCACCGCGGACAGGCACGAGTCGGGAACGCCAGAGAGAGGTGGGAGGGAGTTAGTCACGCAGCAGTTGCACGAAGACCTAAGGTGACAGGGCTTTGCGCATTGGCCCACAATGCTCACTCTGCACATCCAAGGAGCCCGATGCGCTCCTAGCGGAAGGCACGCTCCAAAGACATGCCCAGGCCAGTGGACGAGCGAGGCAGAGACGCGTCTCTCGGCAGCCTACAGAGTTGGGACTGACCCATCACACACCGGGGAGCCTCGGGGAGAGGAAGAGCCAGCTTCCCCTTCGGATGCGCGGAGGCCAGAAGGCGGTGCGTGATACGTTCGACAGGTGCAGAGAAAAACTACCGCAACGTGCAGGCGACGTTCGGCGCCAATGACCCAGAAAATGTTCACAAGACGTAAGGAGAAGGAGTGCGAGGAGGAGCCCGTGGGTCGGGAGGGGTGGGGCTGGGATGGAGGTGGGAGGCGGGGCTCTATGCTAAGGAGAGTCCGGCCTGCCGAAATGAAGCGGGTCCCTGAGTCCGTTAAGTCAAGCTGCTAGCCTGAAATAAGGCATCCCCGTAGAGTACATGCCAAACAAACACCAGAGCAGGATTTGACTATGGAAGTACTCTGGGTTGCCTATCCGGCCCCAAAGACAAATGCGTCCAGGGCAGGCATCCGTTTGCATTCCTCGGCTGAGCACGCACCCAGCTGTCTCTTGTATGCTGTATGATGCCCTTCCGTGGACTCATGACAGACAGCCGGGAGCAGGCCCCTCGCACCCACGCCCTCTCGCCTTCTCTCCCTCTCAACCTCCCAGCCCGTCTCCCTCCTGGGCCGGTCCCGCCCCACGCTGGGGACCCCGCGCACCTCCCCTCCCGCTCCCAAGTGCCCACCCCCCCCCCCGCCCGCCCCCAGCATCCTCGAAGCTCAAGCCCACTCCCACCGGCAATGTTAAGGCGATGCACCTTAACGATCACTTTGTTCTGGAAGTAGGGGTTGCTCCCAAAGGAAAACATCAACCTGAAGCGGGATTTGGGATGGCCCAGTACCTCCACCTGCCCCGCCGAAGAAAGAGGACGGGAAGGGGGAACGTGTCTTCTAGGTGCCCCGAGCTGTTTGCCTGGCTGCGGCACTGAACCACGTTGCCCGGCCCCCTCCTGCTCAAACCCCACGCCCACCGGGCCTCCCCCAGCCTCCGTCTCCCAGGACTGACCTCCAAATGGGTCATGGAGCTGAGCACGTGTCTGTCCTGGTCACCCGTCACGGCCGATATCTTGGGGTGTTTCAGGATCTGCCTTGGGTCAAGGAGCCTCGCCGGCACGTGCTACGGAAAGAGAGGCAGGAGCCCCCCGGACCTTGCCGGCCGAGAGCAAGCGACCGAAGTTGCAAAAGTGCGGAAACGCCAAGCACTGCCGCCCTCCCAACCTGGTCAGCTCCTGCCCTTCCTTCCCACCTGCTCCACCCTGGGGAGTCCCTTGGCTTCCAGCACCTCTGAGGCTGCCTGCCCCCGACAGGGCAAGGCCGAGGGCCTGACTGCGCTCTGCTCCCACGTCCCCCTGGCCTGTGCGTGTGGCCTGCAGGCAGTCACTGCTTTGGACGGCTGGATGTGCTCCGTCCCACTGTCACGGCCGGGATTGCTTGTGTGTTTGCCTGAAGCCCCGTGACTTTGAGGGGCCTCCTGTGCCCAGGAGGGGGCCGCTCGGGTCACCTGGAGCACGGCTGCCCACCCACGGCCCAAAGCGTGGTCCTGGCAGAGTCAGCGAGCGAGGGAGGGAAAGCGGTAGGTGGGGGCAGGGGGAAAGCCAAAGAGAGAGAGGGACAGAGAGACCCCACACCGGGAGGAAGGGACACAGAGGGAGGGCAGGGAGGACAGGGGGAGAGGGCGGGCGAGGACACAGAGGGGGAGAGACAGGCAGGGAGGAAAGGTGCGGGTAGGCGCCCGGGCCTGGGGCCCCGGCCTGGCTGTGTGGGGCCTGTGGAGACAGAGTTTGCAGCACCCCGGCAGCGCCGTGTCTGGGTTCCCGCGGTCGGCCGAAGCGAGGCGGCCCGCTGACCGGCTTGGCAACCCGAGAGCGGACGACATTGTGGGTCTGCCCTGAACTTTGGAAATTTGGAAAACCACGCAGGCTCTGAAGGACAGGGAACGGGGGAGGGCAGCCTCTCCGTGTGCCCCATGTACCCAGCAAACGTTTCCTTCCAATGTCTGCTCTGAGCCAAGCGGGCTTTGTGCTACCCTACTTGTCGAAGCGTGTTGACCCGTGTTCCCTGAACCCCGCAAGGCTGTTGGGAGTGTGCTGCAGCCCCAAAGCTTCCGCCCGCAGCTTCTGCACAGACAGGGTCTGGACAGGTCGCAGCCCCAGCGTTCTCACCCCCGCCGCGCCCCGCCTTCCTCTGCTGTGCATTGTAGGGATCGTGGGCCCACTCCCACCCGGCAAGGGGGCGGAGAGCCCTTCCCCCCAGCGCTCATGGCCGTGGCCGTGGCTCTGCTGCTGCCCTCCTCGCGGTGATCCTCCACAGCAGCCAAGCCCCACAGGCCCGAGGAAGGATACGGCCTGGGATGCCCTGGATAGGACGGCCCTCCGGCGAGCCAGGTGAGAACTCCGCTTCTGATTCATCCTGCGCTTGGGCCGCAAGTAGGGCCTGGCAGCTTGGGCGTCCACAGAGCTGAGCGCCAACTGAACAACCTCCAGCGCGGCCAGTGGGGCCCCCGGCTGGATCGGGACCCAGCCCTGGCCCTTCCTGCCGCAGCTCCTGCAGCTTCTCGTCCTGCTCTGCTTGTGCCACCTCCTCGTCTTCCGCCGCCACGACCTCCACCAGCGCCACGATATCCTCCCCCACGACCACCAAATCCTCCCCCGCGCCGGCCTCGCCTCTGCGCTGCGGGGCCTCAGCCTCCTGCGCAGCCTCTGCCGCCATGCCCCCCCGCACCTAGGGCCTGCGGCACCCCCGCCTCGCCCCAGGCGCCTGCCTCCCCACCGGGCCCCCTCCTCCTCACGACCCCCTCAGCGGACTAAGGTGGTCCAGGATTCCGGGGCAGCCCCGGCTTCGCCGGACCCCGCCTGGCTCTCCATGGGGCCCTGGACCCGAACGACCGGCAGGCCACGGAGCGAAGGAGCTGGAGGGGCGAGCACGCGGCTCCCACAAGCGGCCGGCAGGTGGCGCTCTGGCGCCCACGGCTGGAGGCCGGTACCCAGCGGAGGCGGCGGGCCTGGGGGACGCATGCGCACAAAGCCTTGGGGCCCGGTGGCGTCTGGGTGGCGTCTGGGTGGCGGGGCGGGGGGGGCGCCTGTGGCCTTGGCGGGATGGGAGCCCGGCCTCACGCCCAGGACGCTGACCGGCCCCGGGACCCCACCAGTGGCACGGCGGTGGGCGTGGCCGCACCCGGCCCCGCCCCTCGCCCCCGCGGGAGCCGGTCCGCACGCGCGTCTCCTCACGGGTGGCGTCCGTGCCCGGACCCTGGCCATCTTCTTCGCTGACACCTCCCAGGCCATTCCCGGGAGGTCCCTGCTATCACAAACCTCGTGTTCACCTTCTCGTCAGTTCCCCTGGGAACACGCTACTGGCACCGGGGAATTCAAACCCAGCGGCTCAATAGCGTGACCGCCCGCCGCCCGGAAACCTCACCCGGCCCCTTCTTAGTCACGCCGGGGCGAAGCCCTGAAGTCATCCGCTGGTGCTCCAACCACTGCCACATGGCTGTCCACATGGCTTTCCCCCCTTTCCCCGCCCGGTGCGGGAGGGAGTCGGGAGGCCGCCCAGCAGGATCCGGGATGCGGGGACCTCCCCGCCCCAACGACCCGCCTCTCCTACAAAGAGAGGAACCGCACACAGGTATTGGGCCTGAAATTTACAAGGAGCCACGGTCCGAGGCCACCTCCGTGCTTACACAACCACTGGCACAGCCCCGGTGAGGTCCGCGATTGGGACTCGGGGGCATGCTAATGGGCCGCCCCCGTAGCCTAAAGGGTAATAACTCTGGGTGTGTTCTTTCGTTAAAGCCACTGCTAGGACTCGCTCCCACCATACTTTCCTCTGCCGGGCCCTTCCTCTTTGCTTTCTCCCTCCTTGTCTGACTGCCGCGCTCCCTTTCCCTGTGTCTGCCTTCCCGCCTCACCATAACTGCCAGGGATGTCCGAGCTCCAGCCTAATGGTCCCCGGAGCCTGCTTTTGTCCGCCTTCCTGAGGAGCTGTGGCTGTCTCGGCTGCCCCAGCTCTGCTGCAAGTTCTTCCTTGGTCTGTCTCTCACTGAGTGGAGTGCCAGCCAGGGAGGGGATGGCAAAGTGAGCACTGGCAGCACACCCTGCCCTTTCTCCGGTACTCACCAGGTCCTTCGCGACAGCCCCACACCGCATGCCGGTCCGCTGCGCGGAGGCATTCCGGAATGTGTACGATGCACGCTGCATGAGGTTGGAGGAAGGCCCAGTGGGTGACGGCAAGGCCGAGGGCGTTGGTGTTGCATCGCCCTGGGAGGGCCTCCCGTCCCTAAGAGGAATGGGTCGGGCCGCCCGTGGCACGAGGGGGGGATTTGAGCGGAAAGAGGCCGGAGGAGCCCCCTTGGGGTGAAGTGCAGGGCTCTGGGCCGTAGCGCGTCACCGTTTCAAACTCTACTTGTCGACGCAAACGGGGGACCCTGCACGGATAACAGCGCCCGGCCGTCTGCGGGGGAGAAGCACAATTTTCGGAGCCTGTCCCTGGCACAGCCCAGACTGTGGGTTTGCTGCCACAGGCCAAACCGAATTAGCTCTTGTAAACTTGCCCAAGACACTAAAGGAGGGTTCCGAGGAAATAGTGCACCCAAAACAGCGCATCCCCGGAGTCGGAGAAAACTGGGAGGGGGGGGGAGGGGGGGCTGGACAGAGAGCGGGGGGAAGAGCGGGAGCGGCGCGGAGAAGGAGAGGAGGAGAGAGGGTGGGCCCAGGGAGAGGAACAGGGAGCGAGAGGAGGGGGTGCGACGGAGAGAGGAGGGCAGAGGAGGAGGGAGGCCTGGGGACAGGGAGGGAGGGAGGGGGAGGGAGAGAGGGAGGGAGCGAGGACGGGCGGAGGCAGGGAGGGAGGCTGAATTCTGTACATTGCACAGCCTACAGCCTGAAAGGAAACATGCCTCCCTGGACGTCAAGAGGAGATCTGAAAGCACCCGTGGACCTGCAGACAGATCCCACGAGGTCATGCGGGGTGAGATGGAGAGGCAAAGCCCCAAAGAGATGAAGTGAAGGCTTCTCAGAGGTCTGCGGGAAACCCTCATGCCCACCGCGGACAGGCACGAGTCGGGAACGCCAGAGAGAGGTGGGAGGGAGTTAGTCACGCAGCAGTTGCACGAAGACCTAAGGTGACAGGGCTTTGCGCATTGGCCCACAATGCTCACTCTGCACATCCAAGGAGCCCGATGCGCTCCTAGCGGAAGGCACGCTCCAAAGACATGCCCAGGCCAGTGGACGAGCGAGGCAGAGACGCGTCTCTCGGCAGCCTACAGAGTTGGGACTGACCCATCACACACCGGGGAGCCTCGGGGAGAGGAAGAGCCAGCTTCCCCTTCGGATGCGCGGAGGCCAGAAGGCGGTGCGTGATACGTTCGACAGGTGCAGAGAAAAACTACCGCAACGTGCAGGCGACGTTCGGCGCCAATGACCCAGAAAATGTTCACAAGACGTAAGGAGAAGGAGTGCGAGGAGGAGCCCGTGGGTCGGGAGGGGTGGGGCTGGGATGGAGGTGGGAGGCGGGGCTCTATGCTAAGGAGAGTCCGGCCTGCCGAAATGAAGCGGGTCCCTGAGTCCGTTAAGTCAAGCTGCTAGCCTGAAATAAGGCATCCCCGTAGAGTACATGCCAAACAAACACCAGAGCAGGATTTGACTATGGAAGTACTCTGGGTTGCCTATCCGGCCCCAAAGACAAATGCGTCCAGGGCAGGCATCCGTTTGCATTCCTCGGCTGAGCACGCACCCAGCTGTCTCTTGTATGCTGTATGATGCCCTTCCGTGGACTCATGACAGACAGCCGGGAGCAGGCCCCTCGCACCCACGCCCTCTCGCCTTCTCTCCCTCTCAACCTCCCAGCCCGTCTCCCTCCTGGGCCGGTCCCGCCCCACGCTGGGGACCCCGCGCACCTCCCCTCCCGCTCCCAAGTGCCCACCCCCCCCCCCCGCCCGCCCCCAGCATCCTCGAAGCTCAAGCCCACTCCCACCGGCAATGTTAAGGCGATGCACCTTAACGATCACTTTGTTCTGGAAGTAGGGGTTGCTCCCAAAGGAAAACATCAACCTGAAGCGGGATTTGGGATGGCCCAGTACCTCCACCTGCCCCGCCGAAGAAAGAGGACGGGAAGGGGGAACGTGTCTTCTAGGTGCCCCGAGCTGTTTGCCTGGCTGCGGCACTGAACCACGTTGCCCGGCCCCCTCCTGCTCAAACCCCACGCCCACCGGGCCTCCCCCAGCCTCCGTCTCCCAGGACTGACCTCCAAATGGGTCATGGAGCTGAGCACGTGTCTGTCCTGGTCACCCGTCACGGCCGATATCTTGGGGTGTTTCAGGATCTGCCTTGGGTCAAGGAGCCTCGCCGGCACGTGCTACGGAAAGAGAGGCAGGAGCCCCCCGGACCTTGCCGGCCGAGAGCAAGCGACCGAAGTTGCAAAAGTGCGGAAACGCCAAGCACTGCCGCCCTCCCAACCTGGTCAGCTCCTGCCCTTCCTTCCCACCTGCTCCACCCTGGGGAGTCCCTTGGCTTCCAGCACCTCTGAGGCTGCCTGCCCCCGACAGGGCAAGGCCGAGGGCCTGACTGCGCTCTGCTCCCACGTCCCCCTGGCCTGTGCGTGTGGCCTGCAGGCAGTCACTGCTTTGGACGGCTGGATGTGCTCCGTCCCACTGTCACGGCCGGGATTGCTTGTGTGTTTGCCTGAAGCCCCGTGACTTTGAGGGGCCTCCTGTGCCCAGGAGGGGGCCGCTCGGGTCACCTGGAGCACGGCTGCCCACCCACGGCCCAAAGCGTGGTCCTGGCAGAGTCAGCGAGCGAGGGAGGGAAAGCGGTAGGTGGGGGCAGGGGGAAAGCCAAAGAGAGAGAGGGACAGAGAGACCCCACACCGGGAGGAAGGGACACAGAGGGAGGGCAGGGAGGACAGGGGGAGAGGGCGGGCGAGGACACAGAGGGGGAGAGACAGGCAGGGAGGAAAGGTGCGGGTAGGCGCCCGGGCCTGGGGCCCCGGCCTGGCTGTGTGGGGCCTGTGGAGACAGAGTTTGCAGCACCCCGGCAGCGCCGTGTCTGGGTTCCCGCGGTCGGCCGAAGCGAGGCGGCCCGCTGACCGGCTTGGCAACCCGAGAGCGGACGACATTGTGGGTCTGCCCTGAACTTTGGAAATTTGGAAAACCACGCAGGCTCTGAAGGACAGGGAACGGGGGAGGGCAGCCTCTCCGTGTGCCCCATGTACCCAGCAAACGTTTCCTTCCAATGTCTGCTCTGAGCCAAGCGGGCTTTGTGCTACCCTACTTGTCGAAGCGTGTTGACCCGTGTTCCCTGAACCCCGCAAGGCTGTTGGGAGTGTGCTGCAGCCCCAAAGCTTCCGCCCGCAGCTTCTGCACAGACAGGGTCTGGACAGGTCGCAGCCCCAGCGTTCTCACCCCCGCCGCGCCCCGCCTTCCTCTGCTGTGCATTGTAGGGATCGTGGGCCCACTCCCACCCGGCAAGGGGGCGGAGAGCCCTTCCCCCCAGCGCTCATGGCCGTGGCCGTGGCTCTGCTGCTGCCCTCCTCGCGGTGATCCTCCACAGCAGCCAAGCCCCACCAGCCGGAGGAAGGATACGGCCTGGGATGCCCTGGATAGGACGGCCCTCCGGCGAGCCAGGTGAGAACTCCGCTTCTGATTCATCCTGCGCTTGGGCCGCAAGTAGGGCCTGGCAGCTTGGGCGTCCACAGAGCTGAGCGCCAACTGAACAACCTCCAGCGCGGCCAGTGGGGCCCCCGGCTGGATCGGGACCCAGCCCTGGCCCTTCCTGCCGCAGCTCCTGCAGCTTCTCGTCCTGCTCTGCTTGTGCCACCTCCTCGTCTTCCGCCGCCACGACCTCCACCAGCGCCACGATATCCTCCCCCACGACCACCAAATCCTCCCCCGCGCCGGCCTCGCCTCTGCGCTGCGGGGCCTCAGCCTCCTGCGCAGCCTCTGCCGCCATGCCCCCCCGCACCTAGGGCCTGCGGCACCCCCGCCTCGCCCCAGGCGCCTGCCTCCCCACCGGGCCCCCTCCTCCTCACGACCCCCTCAGCGGACTAAGGTGGTCCAGGATTCCGGGGCAGCCCCGGCTTCGCCGGACCCCGCCTGGCTCTCCATGGGGCCCTGGACCCGAACGACCGGCAGGCCACGGAGCGAAGGAGCTGGAGGGGCGAGCACGCGGCTCCCACAAGCGGCCGGCAGGTGGCGCTCTGGCGCCCACGGCTGGAGGCCGGTACCCAGCGGAGGCGGCGGGCCTGGGGGACGCATGCGCACAAAGCCTTGGGGCCCGGTGGCGTCTGGGTGGCGTCTGGGTGGCGGGGCGGGGGGGGCGCCTGTGGCCTTGGCGGGATGGGAGCCCGGCCTCACGCCCAGGACGCTGACCGGCCCCGGGACCCCACCAGTGGCACGGCGGTGGGCGTGGCCGCACCCGGCCCCGCCCCTCGCCCCCGCGGGAGCCGGTCCGCACGCGCGTCTCCTCACGGGTGGCGTCCGTGCCCGGACCCTGGCCATCTTCTTCGCTGACACCTCCCAGGCCATTCCCGGGAGGTCCCTGCTATCACAAACCTCGTGTTCACCTTCTCGTCAGTTCCCCTGGGAACACGCTACTGGCACCGGGGAATTCAAACCCAGCGGCTCAATAGCGTGACCGCCCGCCGCCCGGAAACCTCACCCGGCCCCTTCTTAGTCACGCCGGGGCGAAGCCCTGAAGTCATCCGCTGGTGCTCCAACCACTGCCACATGGCTGTCCACATGGCTTTCCCCCCTTTCCCCGCCCGGTGCGGGAGGGAGTCGGGAGGCCGCCCAGCAGGATCCGGGATGCGGGGACCTCCCCGCCCCAACGACCCGCCTCTCCTACAAAGAGAGGAACCGCACACAGGTATTGGGCCTGAAATTTACAAGGAGCCACGGTCCGAGGCCACCTCCGTGCTTACACAACCACTGGCACAGCCCCGGTGAGGTCCGCGATTGGGACTCGGGGGCATGCTAATGGGCCGCCCCCGTAGCCTAAAGGGTAATAACTCTGGGTGTGTTCTTTCGTTAAAGCCACTGCTAGGACTCGCTCCCACCATACTTTCCTCTGCCGGGCCCTTCCTCTTTGCTTTCTCCCTCCTTGTCTGACTGCCGCGCTCCCTTTCCCTGTGTCTGCCTTCCCGCCTCACCATAACTGCCAGGGATGTCCGAGCTCCAGCCTAATGGTCCCCGGAGCCTGCTTTTGTCCGCCTTCCTGAGGAGCTGTGGCTGTCTCGGCTGCCCCAGCTCTGCTGCAAGTTCTTCCTTGGTCTGTCTCTCACTGAGTGGAGTGCCAGCCAGGGAGGGGATGGCAAAGTGAGCACTGGCAGCACACCCTGCCCTTTCTCCGGTACTCACCAGGTCCTTCGCGACAGCCCCACACCGCATGCCGGTCCGCTGCGCGGAGGCATTCCGGAATGTGTACGATGCACGCTGCATGAGGTTGGAGGAAGGCCCAGTGGGTGACGGCAAGGCCGAGGGCGTTGGTGTTGCATCGCCCTGGGAGGGCCTCCCGTCCCTAAGAGGAATGGGTCGGGCCGCCCGTGGCACGAGGGGGGGATTTGAGCGGAAAGAGGCCGGAGGAGCCCCCTTGGGGTGAAGTGCAGGGCTCTGGGCCGTAGCGCGTCACCGTTTCAAACTCTACTTGTCGACGCAAACGGGGGACCCTGCACGGATAACAGCGCCCGGCCGTCTGCGGGGGAGAAGCACAATTTTCGGAGCCTGTCCCTGGCACAGCCCAGACTGTGGGTTTGCTGCCACAGGCCAAACCGAATTAGCTCTTGTAAACTTGCCCAAGACACTAAAGGAGGGTTCCGAGGAAATAGTGCACCCAAAACAGCGCATCCCCGGAGTCGGAGAAAACTGGGAGGGGGGGGGAGGGGGGGCTGGACAGAGAGCGGGGGGAAGAGCGGGAGCGGCGCGGAGAAGGAGAGGAGGAGAGAGGGTGGGCCCAGGGAGAGGAACAGGGAGCGAGAGGAGGGGGTGCGACGGAGAGAGGAGGGCAGAGGAGGAGGGAGGCCTGGGGACAGGGAGGGAGGGAGGGGGAGGGAGAGAGGGAGGGAGCGAGGACGGGCGGAGGCAGGGAGGGAGGCTGAATTCTGTACATTGCACAGCCTACAGCCTGAAAGGAAACATGCCTCCCTGGACGTCAAGAGGAGATCTGAAAGCACCCGTGGACCTGCAGACAGATCCCACGAGGTCATGCGGGGTGAGATGGAGAGGCAAAGCCCCAAAGAGATGAAGTGAAGGCTTCTCAGAGGTCTGCGGGAAACCCTCATGCCCACCGCGGACAGGCACGAGTCGGGAACGCCAGAGAGAGGTGGGAGGGAGTTAGTCACGCAGCAGTTGCACGAAGACCTAAGGTGACAGGGCTTTGCGCATTGGCCCACAATGCTCACTCTGCACATCCAAGGAGCCCGATGCGCTCCTAGCGGAAGGCACGCTCCAAAGACATGCCCAGGCCAGTGGACGAGCGAGGCAGAGACGCGTCTCTCGGCAGCCTACAGAGTTGGGACTGACCCATCACACACCGGGGAGCCTCGGGGAGAGGAAGAGCCAGCTTCCCCTTCGGATGCGCGGAGGCCAGAAGGCGGTGCGTGATACGTTCGACAGGTGCAGAGAAAAACTACCGCAACGTGCAGGCGACGTTCGGCGCCAATGACCCAGAAAATGTTCACAAGACGTAAGGAGAAGGAGTGCGAGGAGGAGCCCGTGGGTCGGGAGGGGTGGGGCTGGGATGGAGGTGGGAGGCGGGGCTCTATGCTAAGGAGAGTCCGGCCTGCCGAAATGAAGCGGGTCCCTGAGTCCGTTAAGTCAAGCTGCTAGCCTGAAATAAGGCATCCCCGTAGAGTACATGCCAAACAAACACCAGAGCAGGATTTGACTATGGAAGTACTCTGGGTTGCCTATCCGGCCCCAAAGACAAATGCGTCCAGGGCAGGCATCCGTTTGCATTCCTCGGCTGAGCACGCACCCAGCTGTCTCTTGTATGCTGTATGATGCCCTTCCGTGGACTCATGACAGACAGCCGGGAGCAGGCCCCTCGCACCCACGCCCTCTCGCCTTCTCTCCCTCTCAACCTCCCAGCCCGTCTCCCTCCTGGGCCGGTCCCGCCCCACGCTGGGGACCCCGCGCACCTCCCCTCCCGCTCCCAAGTGCCCACCCCCCCCCCCCGCCCGCCCCCAGCATCCTCGAAGCTCAAGCCCACTCCCACCGGCAATGTTAAGGCGATGCACCTTAACGATCACTTTGTTCTGGAAGTAGGGGTTGCTCCCAAAGGAAAACATCAACCTGAAGCGGGATTTGGGATGGCCCAGTACCTCCACCTGCCCCGCCGAAGAAAGAGGACGGGAAGGGGGAACGTGTCTTCTAGGTGCCCCGAGCTGTTTGCCTGGCTGCGGCACTGAACCACGTTGCCCGGCCCCCTCCTGCTCAAACCCCACGCCCACCGGGCCTCCCCCAGCCTCCGTCTCCCAGGACTGACCTCCAAATGGGTCATGGAGCTGAGCACGTGTCTGTCCTGGTCACCCGTCACGGCCGATATCTTGGGGTGTTTCAGGATCTGCCTTGGGTCAAGGAGCCTCGCCGGCACGTGCTACGGAAAGAGAGGCAGGAGCCCCCCGGACCTTGCCGGCCGAGAGCAAGCGACCGAAGTTGCAAAAGTGCGGAAACGCCAAGCACTGCCGCCCTCCCAACCTGGTCAGCTCCTGCCCTTCCTTCCCACCTGCTCCACCCTGGGGAGTCCCTTGGCTTCCAGCACCTCTGAGGCTGCCTGCCCCCGACAGGGCAAGGCCGAGGGCCTGACTGCGCTCTGCTCCCACGTCCCCCTGGCCTGTGCGTGTGGCCTGCAGGCAGTCACTGCTTTGGACGGCTGGATGTGCTCCGTCCCACTGTCACGGCCGGGATTGCTTGTGTGTTTGCCTGAAGCCCCGTGACTTTGAGGGGCCTCCTGTGCCCAGGAGGGGGCCGCTCGGGTCACCTGGAGCACGGCTGCCCACCCACGGCCCAAAGCGTGGTCCTGGCAGAGTCAGCGAGCGAGGGAGGGAAAGCGGTAGGTGGGGGCAGGGGGAAAGCCAAAGAGAGAGAGGGACAGAGAGACCCCACACCGGGAGGAAGGGACACAGAGGGAGGGCAGGGAGGACAGGGGGAGAGG
This sequence comes from Eumetopias jubatus, assembly GCF_037043125.1. NCBI lineage: Eukaryota > Metazoa > Chordata > Mammalia > Carnivora > Otariidae > Eumetopias > Eumetopias jubatus. The sequence continues at coordinate 21,741 of NW_028275088.1, read as the reverse complement.
GCGGGCGAGGACACAGAGGGGGAGAGACAGGCAGGGAGGAAAGGTGCGGGTAGGCGCCCGGGCCTGGGGCCCCGGCCTGGCTGTGTGGGGCCTGTGGAGACAGAGTTTGCAGCACCCCGGCAGCGCCGTGTCTGGGTTCCCGCGGTCGGCCGAAGCGAGGCGGCCCGCTGACCGGCTTGGCAACCCGAGAGCGGACGACATTGTGGGTCTGCCCTGAACTTTGGAAATTTGGAAAACCACGCAGGCTCTGAAGGACAGGGAACGGGGGAGGGCAGCCTCTCCGTGTGCCCCATGTACCCAGCAAACGTTTCCTTCCAATGTCTGCTCTGAGCCAAGCGGGCTTTGTGCTACCCTACTTGTCGAAGCGTGTTGACCCGTGTTCCCTGAACCCCGCAAGGCTGTTGGGAGTGTGCTGCAGCCCCAAAGCTTCCGCCCGCAGCTTCTGCACAGACAGGGTCTGGACAGGTCGCAGCCCCAGCGTTCTCACCCCCGCCGCGCCCCGCCTTCCTCTGCTGTGCATTGTAGGGATCGTGGGCCCACTCCCACCCGGCAAGGGGGCGGAGAGCCCTTCCCCCCAGCGCTCATGGCCGTGGCCGTGGCTCTGCTGCTGCCCTCCTCGCGGTGATCCTCCACAGCAGCCAAGCCCCACAGGCCCGAGGAAGGATACGGCCTGGGATGCCCTGGATAGGACGGCCCTCCGGCGAGCCAGGTGAGAACTCCGCTTCTGATTCATCCTGCGCTTGGGCCGCAAGTAGGGCCTGGCAGCTTGGGCGTCCACAGAGCTGAGCGCCAACTGAACAACCTCCAGCGCGGCCAGTGGGGCCCCCGGCTGGATCGGGACCCAGCCCTGGCCCTTCCTGCCGCAGCTCCTGCAGCTTCTCGTCCTGCTCTGCTTGTGCCACCTCCTCGTCTTCCGCCGCCACGACCTCCACCAGCGCCACGATATCCTCCCCCACGACCACCAAATCCTCCCCCGCGCCGGCCTCGCCTCTGCGCTGCGGGGCCTCAGCCTCCTGCGCAGCCTCTGCCGCCATGCCCCCCCGCACCTAGGGCCTGCGGCACCCCCGCCTCGCCCCAGGCGCCTGCCTCCCCACCGGGCCCCCTCCTCCTCACGACCCCCTCAGCGGACTAAGGTGGTCCAGGATTCCGGGGCAGCCCCGGCTTCGCCGGACCCCGCCTGGCTCTCCATGGGGCCCTGGACCCGAACGACCGGCAGGCCACGGAGCGAAGGAGCTGGAGGGGCGAGCACGCGGCTCCCACAAGCGGCCGGCAGGTGGCGCTCTGGCGCCCACGGCTGGAGGCCGGTACCCAGCGGAGGCGGCGGGCCTGGGGGACGCATGCGCACAAAGCCTTGGGGCCCGGTGGCGTCTGGGTGGCGTCTGGGTGGCGGGGCGGGGGGGGCGCCTGTGGCCTTGGCGGGATGGGAGCCCGGCCTCACGCCCAGGACGCTGACCGGCCCCGGGACCCCACCAGTGGCACGGCGGTGGGCGTGGCCGCACCCGGCCCCGCCCCTCGCCCCCGCGGGAGCCGGTCCGCACGCGCGTCTCCTCACGGGTGGCGTCCGTGCCCGGACCCTGGCCATCTTCTTCGCTGACACCTCCCAGGCCATTCCCGGGAGGTCCCTGCTATCACAAACCTCGTGTTCACCTTCTCGTCAGTTCCCCTGGGAACACGCTACTGGCACCGGGGAATTCAAACCCAGCGGCTCAATAGCGTGACCGCCCGCCGCCCGGAAACCTCACCCGGCCCCTTCTTAGTCACGCCGGGGCGAAGCCCTGAAGTCATCCGCTGGTGCTCCAACCACTGCCACATGGCTGTCCACATGGCTTTCCCCCCTTTCCCCGCCCGGTGCGGGAGGGAGTCGGGAGGCCGCCCAGCAGGATCCGGGATGCGGGGACCTCCCCGCCCCAACGACCCGCCTCTCCTACAAAGAGAGGAACCGCACACAGGTATTGGGCCTGAAATTTACAAGGAGCCACGGTCCGAGGCCACCTCCGTGCTTACACAACCACTGGCACAGCCCCGGTGAGGTCCGCGATTGGGACTCGGGGGCATGCTAATGGGCCGCCCCCGTAGCCTAAAGGGTAATAACTCTGGGTGTGTTCTTTCGTTAAAGCCACTGCTAGGACTCGCTCCCACCATACTTTCCTCTGCCGGGCCCTTCCTCTTTGCTTTCTCCCTCCTTGTCTGACTGCCGCGCTCCCTTTCCCTGTGTCTGCCTTCCCGCCTCACCATAACTGCCAGGGATGTCCGAGCTCCAGCCTAATGGTCCCCGGAGCCTGCTTTTGTCCGCCTTCCTGAGGAGCTGTGGCTGTCTCGGCTGCCCCAGCTCTGCTGCAAGTTCTTCCTTGGTCTGTCTCTCACTGAGTGGAGTGCCAGCCAGGGAGGGGATGGCAAAGTGAGCACTGGCAGCACACCCTGCCCTTTCTCCGGTACTCACCAGGTCCTTCGCGACAGCCCCACACCGCATGCCGGTCCGCTGCGCGGAGGCATTCCGGAATGTGTACGATGCACGCTGCATGAGGTTGGAGGAAGGCCCAGTGGGTGACGGCAAGGCCGAGGGCGTTGGTGTTGCATCGCCCTGGGAGGGCCTCCCGTCCCTAAGAGGAATGGGTCGGGCCGCCCGTGGCACGAGGGGGGGATTTGAGCGGAAAGAGGCCGGAGGAGCCCCCTTGGGGTGAAGTGCAGGGCTCTGGGCCGTAGCGCGTCACCGTTTCAAACTCTACTTGTCGACGCAAACGGGGGACCCTGCACGGATAACAGCGCCCGGCCGTCTGCGGGGGAGAAGCACAATTTTCGGAGCCTGTCCCTGGCACAGCCCAGACTGTGGGTTTGCTGCCACAGGCCAAACCGAATTAGCTCTTGTAAACTTGCCCAAGACACTAAAGGAGGGTTCCGAGGAAATAGTGCACCCAAAACAGCGCATCCCCGGAGTCGGAGAAAACTGGGAGGGGGGGGAGGGGGGGCTGGACAGAGAGCGGGGGGAAGAGCGGGAGCGGCGCGGAGAAGGAGAGGAGGAGAGAGGGTGGGCCCAGGGAGAGGAACAGGGAGCGAGAGGAGGGGGTGCGACGGAGAGAGGAGGGCAGAGGAGGAGGGAGGCCTGGGGACAGGGAGGGAGGGAGGGGGAGGGAGAGAGGGAGGGAGCGAGGACGGGCGGAGGCAGGGAGGGAGGCTGAATTCTGTACATTGCACAGCCTACAGCCTGAAAGGAAACATGCCTCCCTGGACGTCAAGAGGAGATCTGAAAGCACCCGTGGACCTGCAGACAGATCCCACGAGGTCATGCGGGGTGAGATGGAGAGGCAAAGCCCCAAAGAGATGAAGTGAAGGCTTCTCAGAGGTCTGCGGGAAACCCTCATGCCCACCGCGGACAGGCACGAGTCGGGAACGCCAGAGAGAGGTGGGAGGGAGTTAGTCACGCAGCAGTTGCACGAAGACCTAAGGTGACAGGGCTTTGCGCATTGGCCCACAATGCTCACTCTGCACATCCAAGGAGCCCGATGCGCTCCTAGCGGAAGGCACGCTCCAAAGACATGCCCAGGCCAGTGGACGAGCGAGGCAGAGACGCGTCTCTCGGCAGCCTACAGAGTTGGGACTGACCCATCACACACCGGGGAGCCTCGGGGAGAGGAAGAGCCAGCTTCCCCTTCGGATGCGCGGAGGCCAGAAGGCGGTGCGTGATACGTTCGACAGGTGCAGAGAAAAACTACCGCAACGTGCAGGCGACGTTCGGCGCCAATGACCCAGAAAATGTTCACAAGACGTAAGGAGAAGGAGTGCGAGGAGGAGCCCGTGGGTCGGGAGGGGTGGGGCTGGGATGGAGGTGGGAGGCGGGGCTCTATGCTAAGGAGAGTCCGGCCTGCCGAAATGAAGCGGGTCCCTGAGTCCGTTAAGTCAAGCTGCTAGCCTGAAATAAGGCATCCCCGTAGAGTACATGCCAAACAAACACCAGAGCAGGATTTGACTATGGAAGTACTCTGGGTTGCCTATCCGGCCCCAAAGACAAATGCGTCCAGGGCAGGCATCCGTTTGCATTCCTCGGCTGAGCACGCACCCAGCTGTCTCTTGTATGCTGTATGATGCCCTTCCGTGGACTCATGACAGACAGCCGGGAGCAGGCCCCTCGCACCCACGCCCTCTCGCCTTCTCTCCCTCTCAACCTCCCAGCCCGTCTCCCTCCTGGGCCGGTCCCGCCCCACGCTGGGGACCCCGCGCACCTCCCCTCCCGCTCCCAAGTGCCCACCCCCCCCCCCCGGCCGCCCCCAGCATCCTCGAAGCTCAAGCCCACTCCCACCGGCAATGTTAAGGCGATGCACCTTAACGATCACTTTGTTCTGGAAGTAGGGGTTGCTCCCAAAGGAAAACATCAACCTGAAGCGGGATTTGGGATGGCCCAGTACCTCCACCTGCCCCGCCGAAGAAAGAGGACGGGAAGGGGGAACGTGTCTTCTAGGTGCCCCGAGCTGTTTGCCTGGCTGCGGCACTGAACCACGTTGCCCGGCCCCCTCCTGCTCAAACCCCACGCCCACCGGGCCTCCCCCAGCCTCCGTCTCCCAGGACTGACCTCCAAATGGGTCATGGAGCTGAGCACGTGTCTGTCCTGGTCACCCGTCACGGCCGATATCTTGGGGTGTTTCAGGATCTGCCTTGGGTCAAGGAGCCTCGCCGGCACGTGCTACGGAAAGAGAGGCAGGAGCCCCCCGGACCTTGCCGGCCGAGAGCAAGCGACCGAAGTTGCAAAAGTGCGGAAACGCCAAGCACTGCCGCCCTCCCAACCTGGTCAGCTCCTGCCCTTCCTTCCCACCTGCTCCACCCTGGGGAGTCCCTTGGCTTCCAGCACCTCTGAGGCTGCCTGCCCCCGACAGGGCAAGGCCGAGGGCCTGACTGCGCTCTGCTCCCACGTCCCCCTGGCCTGTGCGTGTGGCCTGCAGGCAGTCACTGCTTTGGACGGCTGGATGTGCTCCGTCCCACTGTCACGGCCGGGATTGCTTGTGTGTTTGCCTGAAGCCCCGTGACTTTGAGGGGCCTCCTGTGCCCAGGAGGGGGCCGCTCGGGTCACCTGGAGCACGGCTGCCCACCCACGGCCCAAAGCGTGGTCCTGGCAGAGTCAGCGAGCGAGGGAGGGAAAGCGGTAGGTGGGGGCAGGGGGAAAGCCAAAGAGAGAGAGGGACAGAGAGACCCCACACCGGGAGGAAGGGACACAGAGGGAGGGCAGGGAGGACAGGGGGAGAGGGCGGGCGAGGACACAGAGGGGGAGAGACAGGCAGGGAGGAAAGGTGCGGGTAGGCGCCCGGGCCTGGGGCCCCGGCCTGGCTGTGTGGGGCCTGTGGAGACAGAGTTTGCAGCACCCCGGCAGCGCCGTGTCTGGGTTCCCGCGGTCGGCCGAAGCGAGGCGGCCCGCTGACCGGCTTGGCAACCCGAGAGCGGACGACATTGTGGGTCTGCCCTGAACTTTGGAAATTTGGAAAACCACGCAGGCTCTGAAGGACAGGGAACGGGGGAGGGCAGCCTCTCCGTGTGCCCCATGTACCCAGCAAACGTTTCCTTCCAATGTCTGCTCTGAGCCAAGCGGGCTTTGTGCTACCCTACTTGTCGAAGCGTGTTGACCCGTGTTCCCTGAACCCCGCAAGGCTGTTGGGAGTGTGCTGCAGCCCCAAAGCTTCCGCCCGCAGCTTCTGCACAGACAGGGTCTGGACAGGTCGCAGCCCCAGCGTTCTCACCCCCGCCGCGCCCCGCCTTCCTCTGCTGTGCATTGTAGGGATCGTGGGCCCACTCCCACCCGGCAAGGGGGCGGAGAGCCCTTCCCCCCAGCGCTCATGGCCGTGGCCGTGGCTCTGCTGCTGCCCTCCTCGCGGTGATCCTCCACAGCAGCCAAGCCCCACAGGCCCGAGGAAGGATACGGCCTGGGATGCCCTGGATAGGACGGCCCTCCGGCGAGCCAGGTGAGAACTCCGCTTCTGATTCATCCTGCGCTTGGGCCGCAAGTAGGGCCTGGCAGCTTGGGCGTCCACAGAGCTGAGCGCCAACTGAACAACCTCCAGCGCGGCCAGTGGGGCCCCCGGCTGGATCGGGACCCAGCCCTGGCCCTTCCTGCCGCAGCTCCTGCAGCTTCTCGTCCTGCTCTGCTTGTGCCACCTCCTCGTCTTCCGCCGCCACGACCTCCACCAGCGCCACGATATCCTCCCCCACGACCACCAAATCCTCCCCCGCGCCGGCCTCGCCTCTGCGCTGCGGGGCCTCAGCCTCCTGCGCAGCCTCTGCCGCCATGCCCCCCCGCACCTAGGGCCTGCGGCACCCCCGCCTCGCCCCAGGCGCCTGCCTCCCCACCGGGCCCCCTCCTCCTCACGACCCCCTCAGCGGACTAAGGTGGTCCAGGATTCCGGGGCAGCCCCGGCTTCGCCGGACCCCGCCTGGCTCTCCATGGGGCCCTGGACCCGAACGACCGGCAGGCCACGGAGCGAAGGAGCTGGAGGGGCGAGCACGCGGCTCCCACAAGCGGCCGGCAGGTGGCGCTCTGGCGCCCACGGCTGGAGGCCGGTACCCAGCGGAGGCGGCGGGCCTGGGGGACGCATGCGCACAAAGCCTTGGGGCCCGGTGGCGTCTGGGTGGCGTCTGGGTGGCGGGGCGGGGGGGGCGCCTGTGGCCTTGGCGGGATGGGAGCCCGGCCTCACGCCCAGGACGCTGACCGGCCCCGGGACCCCACCAGTGGCACGGCGGTGGGCGTGGCCGCACCCGGCCCCGCCCCTCGCCCCCGCGGGAGCCGGTCCGCACGCGCGTCTCCTCACGGGTGGCGTCCGTGCCCGGACCCTGGCCATCTTCTTCGCTGACACCTCCCAGGCCATTCCCGGGAGGTCCCTGCTATCACAAACCTCGTGTTCACCTTCTCGTCAGTTCCCCTGGGAACACGCTACTGGCACCGGGGAATTCAAACCCAGCGGCTCAATAGCGTGACCGCCCGCCGCCCGGAAACCTCACCCGGCCCCTTCTTAGTCACGCCGGGGCGAAGCCCTGAAGTCATCCGCTGGTGCTCCAACCACTGCCACATGGCTGTCCACATGGCTTTCCCCCCTTTCCCCGCCCGGTGCGGGAGGGAGTCGGGAGGCCGCCCAGCAGGATCCGGGATGCGGGGACCTCCCCGCCCCAACGACCCGCCTCTCCTACAAAGAGAGGAACCGCACACAGGTATTGGGCCTGAAATTTACAAGGAGCCACGGTCCGAGGCCACCTCCGTGCTTACACAACCACTGGCACAGCCCCGGTGAGGTCCGCGATTGGGACTCGGGGGCATGCTAATGGGCCGCCCCCGTAGCCTAAAGGGTAATAACTCTGGGTGTGTTCTTTCGTTAAAGCCACTGCTAGGACTCGCTCCCACCATACTTTCCTCTGCCGGGCCCTTCCTCTTTGCTTTCTCCCTCCTTGTCTGACTGCCGCGCTCCCTTTCCCTGTGTCTGCCTTCCCGCCTCACCATAACTGCCAGGGATGTCCGAGCTCCAGCCTAATGGTCCCCGGAGCCTGCTTTTGTCCGCCTTCCTGAGGAGCTGTGGCTGTCTCGGCTGCCCCAGCTCTGCTGCAAGTTCTTCCTTGGTCTGTCTCTCACTGAGTGGAGTGCCAGCCAGGGAGGGGATGGCAAAGTGAGCACTGGCAGCACACCCTGCCCTTTCTCCGGTACTCACCAGGTCCTTCGCGACAGCCCCACACCGCATGCCGGTCCGCTGCGCGGAGGCATTCCGGAATGTGTACGATGCACGCTGCATGAGGTTGGAGGAAGGCCCAGTGGGTGACGGCAAGGCCGAGGGCGTTGGTGTTGCATCGCCCTGGGAGGGCCTCCCGTCCCTAAGAGGAATGGGTCGGGCCGCCCGTGGCACGAGGGGGGGATTTGAGCGGAAAGAGGCCGGAGGAGCCCCCTTGGGGTGAAGTGCAGGGCTCTGGGCCGTAGCGCGTCACCGTTTCAAACTCTACTTGTCGACGCAAACGGGGGACCCTGCACGGATAACAGCGCCCGGCCGTCTGCGGGGGAGAAGCACAATTTTCGGAGCCTGTCCCTGGCACAGCCCAGACTGTGGGTTTGCTGCCACAGGCCAAACCGAATTAGCTCTTGTAAACTTGCCCAAGACACTAAAGGAGGGTTCCGAGGAAATAGTGCACCCAAAACAGCGCATCCCCGGAGTCGGAGAAAACTGGGAGGGGGGGGGAGGGGGGGCTGGACAGAGAGCGGGGGGAAGAGCGGGAGCGGCGCGGAGAAGGAGAGGAGGAGAGAGGGTGGGCCCAGGGAGAGGAACAGGGAGCGAGAGGAGGGGGTGCGACGGAGAGAGGAGGGCAGAGGAGGAGGGAGGCCTGGGGACAGGGAGGGAGGGAGGGGGAGGGAGAGAGGGAGGGAGCGAGGACGGGCGGAGGCAGGGAGGGAGGCTGAATTCTGTACATTGCACAGCCTACAGCCTGAAAGGAAACATGCCTCCCTGGACGTCAAGAGGAGATCTGAAAGCACCCGTGGACCTGCAGACAGATCCCACGAGGTCATGCGGGGTGAGATGGAGAGGCAAAGCCCCAAAGAGATGAAGTGAAGGCTTCTCAGAGGTCTGCGGGAAACCCTCATGCCCACCGCGGACAGGCACGAGTCGGGAACGCCAGAGAGAGGTGGGAGGGAGTTAGTCACGCAGCAGTTGCACGAAGACCTAAGGTGACAGGGCTTTGCGCATTGGCCCACAATGCTCACTCTGCACATCCAAGGAGCCCGATGCGCTCCTAGCGGAAGGCACGCTCCAAAGACATGCCCAGGCCAGTGGACGAGCGAGGCAGAGACGCGTCTCTCGGCAGCCTACAGAGTTGGGACTGACCCATCACACACCGGGGAGCCTCGGGGAGAGGAAGAGCCAGCTTCCCCTTCGGATGCGCGGAGGCCAGAAGGCGGTGCGTGATACGTTCGACAGGTGCAGAGAAAAACTACCGCAACGTGCAGGCGACGTTCGGCGCCAATGACCCAGAAAATGTTCACAAGACGTAAGGAGAAGGAGTGCGAGGAGGAGCCCGTGGGTCGGGAGGGGTGGGGCTGGGATGGAGGTGGGAGGCGGGGCTCTATGCTAAGGAGAGTCCGGCCTGCCGAAATGAAGCGGGTCCCTGAGTCCGTTAAGTCAAGCTGCTAGCCTGAAATAAGGCATCCCCGTAGAGTACATGCCAAACAAACACCAGAGCAGGATTTGACTATGGAAGTACTCTGGGTTGCCTATCCGGCCCCAAAGACAAATGCGTCCAGGGCAGGCATCCGTTTGCATTCCTCGGCTGAGCACGCACCCAGCTGTCTCTTGTATGCTGTATGATGCCCTTCCGTGGACTCATGACAGACAGCCGGGAGCAGGCCCCTCGCACCCACGCCCTCTCGCCTTCTCTCCCTCTCAACCTCCCAGCCCGTCTCCCTCCTGGGCCGGTCCCGCCCCACGCTGGGGACCCCGCGCACCTCCCCTCCCGCTCCCAAGTGCCCACCCCCCCCCCCCGGCCGCCCCCAGCATCCTCGAAGCTCAAGCCCACTCCCACCGGCAATGTTAAGGCGATGCACCTTAACGATCACTTTGTTCTGGAAGTAGGGGTTGCTCCCAAAGGAAAACATCAACCTGAAGCGGGATTTGGGATGGCCCAGTACCTCCACCTGCCCCGCCGAAGAAAGAGGACGGGAAGGGGGAACGTGTCTTCTAGGTGCCCCGAGCTGTTTGCCTGGCTGCGGCACTGAACCACGTTGCCCGGCCCCCTCCTGCTCAAACCCCACGCCCACCGGGCCTCCCCCAGCCTCCGTCTCCCAGGACTGACCTCCAAATGGGTCATGGAGCTGAGCACGTGTCTGTCCTGGTCACCCGTCACGGCCGATATCTTGGGGTGTTTCAGGATCTGCCTTGGGTCAAGGAGCCTCGCCGGCACGTGCTACGGAAAGAGAGGCAGGAGCCCCCCGGACCTTGCCGGCCGAGAGCAAGCGACCGAAGTTGCAAAAGTGCGGAAACGCCAAGCACTGCCGCCCTCCCAACCTGGTCAGCTCCTGCCCTTCCTTCCCACCTGCTCCACCCTGGGGAGTCCCTTGGCTTCCAGCACCTCTGAGGCTGCCTGCCCCCGACAGGGCAAGGCCGAGGGCCTGACTGCGCTCTGCTCCCACGTCCCCCTGGCCTGTGCGTGTGGCCTGCAGGCAGTCACTGCTTTGGACGGCTGGATGTGCTCCGTCCCACTGTCACGGCCGGGATTGCTTGTGTGTTTGCCTGAAGCCCCGTGACTTTGAGGGGCCTCCTGTGCCCAGGAGGGGGCCGCTCGGGTCACCTGGAGCACGGCTGCCCACCCACGGCCCAAAGCGTGGTCCTGGCAGAGTCAGCGAGCGAGGGAGGGAAAGCGGTAGGTGGGGGCAGGGGGAAAGCCAAAGAGAGAGAGGGACAGAGAGACCCCACACCGGGAGGAAGGGACACAGAGGGAGGGCAGGGAGGACAGGGGGAGAGGGCGGGCGAGGACACAGAGGGGGAGAGACAGGCAGGGAGGAAAGGTGCGGGTAGGCGCCCGGGCCTGGGGCCCCGGCCTGGCTGTGTGGGGCCTGTGGAGACAGAGTTTGCAGCACCCCGGCAGCGCCGTGTCTGGGTTCCCGCGGTCGGCCGAAGCGAGGCGGCCCGCTGACCGGCTTGGCAACCCGAGAGCGGACGACATTGTGGGTCTGCCCTGAACTTTGGAAATTTGGAAAACCACGCAGGCTCTGAAGGACAGGGAACGGGGGAGGGCAGCCTCTCCGTGTGCCCCATGTACCCAGCAAACGTTTCCTTCCAATGTCTGCTCTGAGCCAAGCGGGCTTTGTGCTACCCTACTTGTCGAAGCGTGTTGACCCGTGTTCCCTGAACCCCGCAAGGCTGTTGGGAGTGTGCTGCAGCCCCAAAGCTTCCGCCCGCAGCTTCTGCACAGACAGGGTCTGGACAGGTCGCAGCCCCAGCGTTCTCACCCCCGCCGCGCCCCGCCTTCCTCTGCTGTGCATTGTAGGGATCGTGGGCCCACTCCCACCCGGCAAGGGGGCGGAGAGCCCTTCCCCCCAGCGCTCATGGCCGTGGCCGTGGCTCTGCTGCTGCCCTCCTCGCGGTGATCCTCCACAGCAGCCAAGCCCCACAGGCCCGAGGAAGGATACGGCCTGGGATGCCCTGGATAGGACGGCCCTCCGGCGAGCCAGGTGAGAACTCCGCTTCTGATTCATCCTGCGCTTGGGCCGCAAGTAGGGCCTGGCAGCTTGGGCGTCCACAGAGCTGAGCGCCAACTGAACAACCTCCAGCGCGGCCAGTGGGGCCCCCGGCTGGATCGGGACCCAGCCCTGGCCCTTCCTGCCGCAGCTCCTGCAGCTTCTCGTCCTGCTCTGCTTGTGCCACCTCCTCGTCTTCCGCCGCCACGACCTCCACCAGCGCCACGATATCCTCCCCCACGACCACCAAATCCTCCCCCGCGCCGGCCTCGCCTCTGCGCTGCGGGGCCTCAGCCTCCTGCGCAGCCTCTGCCGCCATGCCCCCCCGCACCTAGGGCCTGCGGCACCCCCGCCTCGCCCCAGGCGCCTGCCTCCCCACCGGGCCCCCTCCTCCTCACGACCCCCTCAGCGGACTAAGGTGGTCCAGGATTCCGGGGCAGCCCCGGCTTCGCCGGACCCCGCCTGGCTCTCCATGGGGCCCTGGACCCGAACGACCGGCAGGCCACGGAGCGAAGGAGCTGGAGGGGCGAGCACGCGGCTCCCACAAGCGGCCGGCAGGTGGCGCTCTGGCGCCCACGGCTGGAGGCCGGTACCCAGAGGAGGCGGCGGGCCTGGGGGACGCATGCGCACAAAGCCTTGGGGCCCGGTGGCGTCTGGGTGGCGTCTGGGTGGCGGGGCGGGGGGGGCGCCTGTGGCCTTGGCGGGATGGGAGCCCGGCCTCACGCCCAGGACGCTGACCGGCCCCGGGACCCCACCAGTGGCACGGCGGTGGGCGTGGCCGCACCCGGCCCCGCCCCTCGCCCCCGCGGGAGCCGGTCCGCACGCGCGTCTCCTCACGGGTGGCGTCCGTGCCCGGACCCTGGCCATCTTCTTCGCTGACACCTCCCAGGCCATTCCCGGGAGGTCCCTGCTATCACAAACCTCGTGTTCACCTTCTCGTCAGTTCCCCTGGGAACACGCTACTGGCACCGGGGAATTCAAACCCAGCGGCTCAATAGCGTGACCGCCCGCCGCCCGGAAACCTCACCCGGCCCCTTCTTAGTCACGCCGGGGCGAAGCCCTGAAGTCATCCGCTGGTGCTCCAACCACTGCCACATGGCTGTCCACATGGCTTTCCCCCCTTTCCCCGCCCGGTGCGGGAGGGAGTCGGGAGGCCGCCCAGCAGGATCCGGGATGCGGGGACCTCCCCGCCCCAACGACCCGCCTCTCCTACAAAGAGAGGAACCGCACACAGGTATTGGGCCTGAAATTTACAAGGAGCCACGGTCCGAGGCCACCTCCGTGCTTACACAACCACTGGCACAGCCCCGGTGAGGTCCGCGATTGGGACTCGGGGGCATGCTAATGGGCCGCCCCCGTAGCCTAAAGGGTAATAACTCTGGGTGTGTTCTTTCGTTAAAGCCACTGCTAGGACTCGCTCCCACCATACTTTCCTCTGCCGGGCCCTTCCTCTTTGCTTTCTCCCTCCTTGTCTGACTGCCGCGCTCCCTTTCCCTGTGTCTGCCTTCCCGCCTCACCATAACTGCCAGGGATGTCCGAGCTCCAGCCTAATGGTCCCCGGAGCCTGCTTTTGTCCGCCTTCCTGAGGAGCTGTGGCTGTCTCGGCTGCCCCAGCTCTGCTGCAAGTTCTTCCTTGGTCTGTCTCTCACTGAGTGGAGTGCCAGCCAGGGAGGGGATGGCAAAGTGAGCACTGGCAGCACACCCTGCCCTTTCTCCGGTACTCACCAGGTCCTTCGCGACAGCCCCACACCGCATGCCGGTCCGCTGCGCGGAGGCATTCCGGAATGTGTACGATGCACGCTGCATGAGGTTGGAGGAAGGCCCAGTGGGTGATGGCAAGGCCGAGGGCGTTGGTGTTGCATCGCCCTGGGAGGGCCTCCCGTCCCTAAGAGGAATGGGTCGGGCCGCCCGTGGCACGAGGGGGGGATTTGAGCGGAAAGAGGCCGGAGGAGCCCCCTTGGGGTGAAGTGCAGGGTTCTGGGCCGTAGCGCGTCACCGTTTCAAACTCTACTTGTCGACGCAAACGGGGGACCCTGCACGGATAACAGCGCCCGGCCGTCTGCGGGGGAGAAGCACAATTTTCGGAGCCTGTCCCTGGCACAGCCCAGACTGTGGGTTTGCTGCCACAGGCCAAACCGAATTAGCTCTTGTAAACTTGCCCAAGACACTAAAGGAGGGTTCCGAGGAAATAGTGCACCCAAAACAGCGCATCCCCGGAGTCGGAGAAAACTGGGAGGGGGGGGGAGGGGGGGCTGGACAGAGAGCGGGGGGAAGAGCGGGAGCGGCGCGGAGAAGGAGAGGAGGAGAGAGGGTGGGCCCAGGGAGAGGAACAGGGAGCGAGAGGAGGGGGTGCGACGGAGAGAGGAGGGCAGAGGAGGAGGGAGGCCTGGGGACAGGGAGGGAGGGAGGGGGAGGGAGAGAGGGAGGGAGCGAGGACGGGCGGAGGCAGGGAGGGAGGCTGAATTCTGTACATTGCACAGCCTACAGCCTGAAAGGAAACATGCCTCCCTGGACGTCAAGAGGAGATCTGAAAGCACCCGTGGACCTGCAGACAGATCCCACGAGGTCATGCGGGGTGAGATGGAGAGGCAAAGCCCCAAAGAGATGAAGTGAAGGCTTCTCAGAGGTCTGCGGGAAACCCTCATGCCCACCGCGGACAGGCACGAGTCGGGAACGCCAGAGAGAGGTGGGAGGGAGTTAGTCACGCAGCAGTTGCACGAAGACCTAAGGTGACAGGGCTTTGCGCATTGGCCCACAATGCTCACTCTGCACATCCAAGGAGCCCGATGCGCTCCTAGCGGAAGGCACGCTCCAAAGACATGCCCAGGCCAGTGGACGAGCGAGGCAGAGACGCGTCTCTCGGCAGCCTACAGAGTTGGGACTGACCCATCACACACCGGGGAGCCTCGGGGAGAGGAAGAGCCAGCTTCCCCTTCGGATGCGCGGAGGCCAGAAGGCGGTGCGTGATACGTTCGACAGGTGCAGAGAAAAACTACCGCAACGTGCAGGCGACGTTCGGCGCCAATGACCCAGAAAATGTTCACAAGACGTAAGGAGAAGGAGTGCGAGGAGGAGCCCGTGGGTCGGGAGGGGTGGGGCTGGGATGGAGGTGGGAGGCGGGGCTCTATGCTAAGGAGAGTCCGGCCTGCCGAAATGAAGCGGGTCCCTGAGTCCGTTAAGTCAAGCTGCTAGCCTGAAATAAGGCATCCCCGTAGAGTACATGCCAAACAAACACCAGAGCAGGATTTGACTATGGAAGTACTCTGGGTTGCCTATCCGGCCCCAAAGACAAATGCGTCCAGGGCAGGCATCCGTTTGCATTCCTCGGCTGAGCACGCACCCAGCTGTCTCTTGTATGCTGTATGATGCCCTTCCGTGGACTCATGACAGACAGCCGGGAGCAGGCCCCTCGCACCCACGCCCTCTCGCCTTCTCTCCCTCTCAACCTCCCAGCCCGTCTCCCTCCTGGGCCGGTCCCGCCCCACGCTGGGGACCCCGCGCACCTCCCCTCCCGCTCCCAAGTGCCCACCCCCCCCCCCCGCCCGCCCCCAGCATCCTCGAAGCTCAAGCCCACTCCCACCGGCAATGTTAAGGCGATGCACCTTAACGATCACTTTGTTCTGGAAGTAGGGGTTGCTCCCAAAGGAAAACATCAACCTGAAGCGGGATTTGGGATGGCCCAGTACCTCCACCTGCCCCGCCGAAGAAAGAGGACGGGAAGGGGGAACGTGTCTTCTAGGTGCCCCGAGCTGTTTGCCTGGCTGCGGCACTGAACCACGTTGCCCGGCCCCCTCCTGCTCAAACCCCACGCCCACCGGGCCTCCCCCAGCCTCCGTCTCCCAGGACTGACCTCCAAATGGGTCATGGAGCTGAGCACGTGTCTGTCCTGGTCACCCGTCACGGCCGATATCTTGGGGTGTTTCAGGATCTGCCTTGGGTCAAGGAGCCTCGCCGGCACGTGCTACGGAAAGAGAGGCAGGAGCCCCCCGGACCTTGCCGGCCGAGAGCAAGCGACCGAAGTTGCAAAAGTGCGGACACGCCAAGCACTGCCGCCCTCCCAACCTGGTCAGCTCCTGCCCTTCCTTCCCACCTGCTCCACCCTGGGGAGTCCCTTGGCTTCCAGCACCTCTGAGGCTGCCTGCCCCCGACAGGGCAAGGCCGAGGGCCTGACTGCGCTCTGCTCCCACGTCCCCCTGGCCTGTGCGTGTGGCCTGCAGGCAGTCACTGCTTTGGACGGCTGGATGTGCTCCGTCCCACTGTCACGGCCGGGATTGCTTGTGTGTTTGCCTGAAGCCCCGTGACTTTGAGGGGCCTCCTGTGCCCAGGAGGGGGCCGCTCGGGTCACCTGGAGCACGGCTGCCCACCCACGGCCCAAAGCGTGGTCCTGGCAGAGTCAGCGAGCGAGGGAGGGAAAGCGGTAGGTGGGGGCAGGGGGAAAGCCAAAGAGAGAGAGGGACAGAGAGACCCCACACCGGGAGGAAGGGACACAGAGGGAGGGCAGGGAGGACAGGGGGAGAGGGCGGGCGAGGACACAGAGGGGGAGAGACAGGCAGGGAGGAAAGGTGCGGGTAGGCGCCCGGGCCTGGGGCCCCGGCCTGGCTGTGTGGGGCCTGTGGAGACAGAGTTTGCAGCACCCCGGCAGCGCCGTGTCTGGGTTCCCGCGGTCGGCCGAAGCGAGGCGGCCCGCTGACCGGCTTGGCAACCCGAGAGCGGACGACATTGTGGGTCTGCCCTGAACTTTGGAAATTTGGAAAACCACGCAGGCTCTGAAGGACAGGGAACGGGGGAGGGCAGCCTCTCCGTGTGCCCCATGTACCCAGCAAACGTTTCCTTCCAATGTCTGCTCTGAGCCAAGCGGGCTTTGTGCTACCCTACTTGTCGAAGCGTGTTGACCCGTGTTCCCTGAACCCCGCAAGGCTGTTGGGAGTGTGCTGCAGCCCCAAAGCTTCCGCCCGCAGCTTCTGCACAGACAGGGTCTGGACAGGTCGCAGCCCCAGCGTTCTCACCCCCGCCGCGCCCCGCCTTCCTCTGCTGTGCATTGTAGGGATCGTGGGCCCACTCCCACCCGGCAAGGGGGCGGAGAGCCCTTCCCCCCAGCGCTCATGGCCGTGGCCGTGGCTCTGCTGCTGCCCTCCTCGCGGTGATCCTCCACAGCAGCCAAGCCCCACCAGCCGGAGGAAGGATACGGCCTGGGATGCCCTGGATAGGACGGCCCTCCGGCGAGCCAGGTGAGAACTCCGCTTCTGATTCATCCTGCGCTTGGGCCGCAAGTAGGGCCTGGCAGCTTGGGCGTCCACAGAGCTGAGCGCCAACTGAACAACCTCCAGCGCGGCCAGTGGGGCCCCCGGCTGGATCGGGACCCAGCCCTGGCCCTTCCTGCCGCAGCTCCTGCAGCTTCTCGTCCTGCTCTGCTTGTGCCACCTCCTCGTCTTCCGCCGCCACGACCTCCACCAGCGCCACGATATCCTCCCCCACGACCACCAAATCCTCCCCCGCGCCGGCCTCGCCTCTGCGCTGCGGGGCCTCAGCCTCCTGCGCAGCCTCTGCCGCCATGCCCCCCCGCACCTAGGGCCTGCGGCACCCCCGCCTCGCCCCAGGCGCCTGCCTCCCCACCGGGCCCCCTCCTCCTCACGACCCCCTCAGCGGACTAAGGTGGTCCAGGATTCCGGGGCAGCCCCGGCTTCGCCGGACCCCGCCTGGCTCTCCATGGGGCCCTGGACCCGAACGACCGGCAGGCCACGGAGCGAAGGAGCTGGAGGGGCGAGCACGCGGCTCCCACAAGCGGCCGGCAGGTGGCGCTCTGGCGCCCACGGCTGGAGGCCGGTACCCAGCGGAGGCGGCGGGCCTGGGGGACGCATGCGCACAAAGCCTTGGGGCCCGGTGGCGTCTGGGTGGCGTCTGGGTGGCGGGGCGGGGGGGGCGCCTGTGGCCTTGGCGGGATGGGAGCCCGGCCTCACGCCCAGGACGCTGACCGGCCCCGGGACCCCACCAGTGGCACGGCGGTGGGCGTGGCCGCACCCGGCCCCGCCCCTCGCCCCCGCGGGAGCCGGTCCGCACGCGCGTCTCCTCACGGGTGGCGTCCGTGCCCGGACCCTGGCCATCTTCTTCGCTGACACCTCCCAGGCCATTCCCGGGAGGTCCCTGCTATCACAAACCTCGTGTTCACCTTCTCGTCAGTTCCCCTGGGAACACGCTACTGGCACCGGGGAATTCAAACCCAGCGGCTCAATAGCGTGACCGCCCGCCGCCCGGAAA
This sequence comes from Eumetopias jubatus, assembly GCF_037043125.1. NCBI lineage: Eukaryota > Metazoa > Chordata > Mammalia > Carnivora > Otariidae > Eumetopias > Eumetopias jubatus. Next base: position 4,304 of record NW_028275088.1, on the reverse strand, counting down.
CCTCACCCGGCCCCTTCTTAGTCACGCCGGGGCGAAGCCCTGAAGTCATCCGCTGGTGCTCCAACCACTGCCACATGGCTGTCCACATGGCTTTCCCCCCTTTCCCCGCCCGGTGCGGGAGGGAGTCGGGAGGCCGCCCAGCAGGATCCGGGATGCGGGGACCTCCCCGCCCCAACGACCCGCCTCTCCTACAAAGAGAGGAACCGCACACAGGTATTGGGCCTGAAATTTACAAGGAGCCACGGTCCGAGGCCACCTCCGTGCTTACACAACCACTGGCACAGCCCCGGTGAGGTCCGCGATTGGGACTCGGGGGCATGCTAATGGGCCGCCCCCGTAGCCTAAAGGGTAATAACTCTGGGTGTGTTCTTTCGTTAAAGCCACTGCTAGGACTCGCTCCCACCATACTTTCCTCTGCCGGGCCCTTCCTCTTTGCTTTCTCCCTCCTTGTCTGACTGCCGCGCTCCCTTTCCCTGTGTCTGCCTTCCCGCCTCACCATAACTGCCAGGGATGTCCGAGCTCCAGCCTAATGGTCCCCGGAGCCTGCTTTTGTCCGCCTTCCTGAGGAGCTGTGGCTGTCTCGGCTGCCCCAGCTCTGCTGCAAGTTCTTCCTTGGTCTGTCTCTCACTGAGTGGAGTGCCAGCCAGGGAGGGGATGGCAAAGTGAGCACTGGCAGCACACCCTGCCCTTTCTCCGGTACTCACCAGGTCCTTCGCGACAGCCCCACACCGCATGCCGGTCCGCTGCGCGGAGGCATTCCGGAATGTGTACGATGCACGCTGCATGAGGTTGGAGGAAGGCCCAGTGGGTGACGGCAAGGCCGAGGGCGTTGGTGTTGCATCGCCCTGGGAGGGCCTCCCGTCCCTAAGAGGAATGGGTCGGGCCGCCCGTGGCACGAGGGGGGGATTTGAGCGGAAAGAGGCCGGAGGAGCCCCCTTGGGGTGAAGTGCAGGGTTCTGGGCCGTAGCGCGTCACCGTTTCAAACTCTACTTGTCGACGCAAACGGGGGACCCTGCACGGATAACAGCGCCCGGCCGTCTGCGGGGGAGAAGCACAATTTTCGGAGCCTGTCCCTGGCACAGCCCAGACTGTGGGTTTGCTGCCACAGGCCAAACCGAATTAGCTCTTGTAAACTTGCCCAAGACACTAAAGGAGGGTTCCGAGGAAATAGTGCACCCAAAACAGCGCATCCCCGGAGTCGGAGAAAACTGGGAGGGGGGGGAGGGGGGGCTGGACAGAGAGCGGGGGGAAGAGCGGGAGCGGCGCGGAGAAGGAGAGGAGGAGAGAGGGTGGGCCCAGGGAGAGGAACAGGGAGCGAGAGGAGGGGGTGCGACGGAGAGAGGAGGGCAGAGGAGGAGGGAGGCCTGGGGACAGGGAGGGAGGGAGGGGGAGGGAGAGAGGGAGGGAGCGAGGACGGGCGGAGGCAGGGAGGGAGGCTGAATTCTGTACATTGCACAGCCTACAGCCTGAAAGGAAACATGCCTCCCTGGACGTCAAGAGGAGATCTGAAAGCACCCGTGGACCTGCAGACAGATCCCACGAGGTCATGCGGGGTGAGATGGAGAGGCAAAGCCCCAAAGAGATGAAGTGAAGGCTTCTCAGAGGTCTGCGGGAAACCCTCATGCCCACCGCGGACAGGCACGAGTCGGGAACGCCAGAGAGAGGTGGGAGGGAGTTAGTCACGCAGCAGTTGCACGAAGACCTAAGGTGACAGGGCTTTGCGCATTGGCCCACAATGCTCACTCTGCACATCCAAGGAGCCCGATGCGCTCCTAGCGGAAGGCACGCTCCAAAGACATGCCCAGGCCAGTGGACGAGCGAGGCAGAGACGCGTCTCTCGGCAGCCTACAGAGTTGGGACTGACCCATCACACACCGGGGAGCCTCGGGGAGAGGAAGAGCCAGCTTCCCCTTCGGATGCGCGGAGGCCAGAAGGCGGTGCGTGATACGTTCGACAGGTGCAGAGAAAAACTACCGCAACGTGCAGGCGACGTTCGGCGCCAATGACCCAGAAAATGTTCACAAGACGTAAGGAGAAGGAGTGCGAGGAGGAGCCCGTGGGTCGGGAGGGGTGGGGCTGGGATGGAGGTGGGAGGCGGGGCTCTATGCTAAGGAGAGTCCGGCCTGCCGAAATGAAGCGGGTCCCTGAGTCCGTTAAGTCAAGCTGCTAGCCTGAAATAAGGCATCCCCGTAGAGTACATGCCAAACAAACACCAGAGCAGGATTTGACTATGGAAGTACTCTGGGTTGCCTATCCGGCCCCAAAGACAAATGCGTCCAGGGCAGGCATCCGTTTGCATTCCTCGGCTGAGCACGCACCCAGCTGTCTCTTGTATGCTGTATGATGCCCTTCCGTGGACTCATGACAGACAGCCGGGAGCAGGCCCCTCGCACCCACGCCCTCTCGCCTTCTCTCCCTCTCAACCTCCCAGCCCGTCTCCCTCCTGGGCCGGTCCCGCCCCACGCTGGGGACCCCGCGCACCTCCCCTCCCGCTCCCAAGTGCCCACCCCCCCCCCCCCGGCCGCCCCCAGCATCCTCGAAGCTCAAGCCCACTCCCACCGGCAATGTTAAGGCGATGCACCTTAACGATCACTTTGTTCTGGAAGTAGGGGTTGCTCCCAAAGGAAAACATCAACCTGAAGCGGGATTTGGGATGGCCCAGTACCTCCACCTGCCCCGCCGAAGAAAGAGGACGGGAAGGGGGAACGTGTCTTCTAGGTGCCCCGAGCTGTTTGCCTGGCTGCGGCACTGAACCACGTTGCCCGGCCCCCTCCTGCTCAAACCCCACGCCCACCGGGCCTCCCCCAGCCTCCGTCTCCCAGGACTGACCTCCAAATGGGTCATGGAGCTGAGCACGTGTCTGTCCTGGTCACCCGTCACGGCCGATATCTTGGGGTGTTTCAGGATCTGCCTTGGGTCAAGGAGCCTCGCCGGCACGTGCTACGGAAAGAGAGGCAGGAGCCCCCCGGACCTTGCCGGCCGAGAGCAAGCGACCGAAGTTGCAAAAGTGCGGACACGCCAAGCACTGCCGCCCTCCCAACCTGGTCAGCTCCTGCCCTTCCTTCCCACCTGCTCCACCCTGGGGAGTCCCTTGGCTTCCAGCACCTCTGAGGCTGCCTGCCCCCGACAGGGCAAGGCCGAGGGCCTGACTGCGCTCTGCTCCCACGTCCCCCTGGCCTGTGCGTGTGGCCTGCAGGCAGTCACTGCTTTGGACGGCTGGATGTGCTCCGTCCCACTGTCACGGCCGGGATTGCTTGTGTGTTTGCCTGAAGCCCCGTGACTTTGAGGGGCCTCCTGTGCCCAGGAGGGGGCCGCTCGGGTCACCTGGAGCACGGCTGCCCACCCACGGCCCAAAGCGTGGTCCTGGCAGAGTCAGCGAGCGAGGGAGGGAAAGCGGTAGGTGGGGGCAGGGGGAAAGCCAAAGAGAGAGAGGGACAGAGAGACCCCACACCGGGAGGAAGGGACACAGAGGGAGGGCAGGGAGGACAGGGGGAGAGGGCGGGCGAGGACACAGAGGGGGAGAGACAGGCAGGGAGGAAAGGTGCGGGTAGGCGCCCGGGCCTGGGGCCCCGGCCTGGCTGTGTGGGGCCTGTGGAGACAGAGTTTGCAGCACCCCGGCAGCGCCGTGTCTGGGTTCCCGCGGTCGGCCGAAGCGAGGCGGCCCGCTGACCGGCTTGGCAACCCGAGAGCGGACGACATTGTGGGTCTGCCCTGAACTTTGGAAATTTGGAAAACCACGCAGGCTCTGAAGGACAGGGAACGGGGGAGGGCAGCCTCTCCGTGTGCCCCATGTACCCAGCAAACGTTTCCTTCCAATGTCTGCTCTGAGCCAAGCGGGCTTTGTGCTACCCTACTTGTCGAAGCGTGTTGACCCGTGTTCCCTGAACCCCGCAAGGCTGTTGGGAGTGTGCTGCAGCCCCAAAGCTTCCGCCCGCAGCTTCTGCACAGACAGGGTCTGGACAGGTCGCAGCCCCAGCGTTCTCACCCCCGCCGCGCCCCGCCTTCCTCTGCTGTGCATTGTAGGGATCGTGGGCCCACTCCCACCCGGCAAGGGGGCGGAGAGCCCTTCCCCCCAGCGCTCATGGCCGTGGCCGTGGCTCTGCTGCTGCCCTCCTCGCGGTGATCCTCCACAGCAGCCAAGCCCCACAGGCCCGAGGAAGGATACGGCCTGGGATGCCCTGGATAGGACGGCCCTCCGGCGAGCCAGGTGAGAACTCCGCTTCTGATTCATCCTGCGCTTGGGCCGCAAGTAGGGCCTGGCAGCTTGGGCGTCCACAGAGCTGAGCGCCAACTGAACAACCTCC